>NW_026588751.1:0-1118 GCF_907164565.1 Psammomys obesus | reverse complement strand
AGTCATAAGGAAAATGATAAACAAATGTACATGCAGATATTAAATAACAACCAATGCTAGTGAGGGTGAGAAAGGAAGAACCCTTAATTCATGCTGAAGAAAACATGAAAACCCTCAGGGAGGAGCCTGGAAAAATGAAAACTAGAACTATCTTACTGTCCACATATACCATCCAAAGCAATCAAATTGAACCAACCACAGAGATACCTGCACATTCACATTTCTTATGTTACTTTTCACAATAACGCAAGAATGGAATCAGCCTAGAACTCTATCAACAGTTTAGTAGATCCAAGAAATAAAATGCACATATGCAGTGGACTTATTACCCAGTGGTAAAGAGACACAAAAAGATGCCATTTGGAGAAAAGTACATGGAACCGAAATCATCAGGTTACTCAAAATCATCCAGTTTCAGGAATGCCAGTATTACATACTTTCACAAGAAGAACTCAGTTATAAATTTATATTCACACACACACACACAGACACACACAACATATGCCATGAAAGTAAAGAGAAAAAATCTGTTTGAATGAAGGAGGCATAATCTTAAAAGCTTCAAGGGACAAGAGAGTGCCCTGAGGGGAAACAAGATCAAAGAACCTACAGAAACCTACATACAAAAGTCATCATAATGTAACAGTATTTTGTATAAACTGTTTTTTTTTAAGGGATGGACCCACAGAAACTTGAAAGCATTTGTACCAGTAATTTTCAAATTTTTATTTTCCTTTGTTTTAAAGTTGAAAGTCAGACTTGGAGGCCAACACTCAGAAAGCAGAGGCAGGAAGATCATACAGTTTCTGAGAAGTCATGGTGGGACACTGGAAATTTCTAAACGACTTGGAAATGAAGTCACACTCAGGTCTAACAGGTGAATATGCAGGTATTTGTATTACAGTTGCAAAAGCATTAAAAATATAAATTAAATAAACCGAGAGGAAAAACATGTCTACATAGATCATTTGTTTTCCCCTAAACGCCTGGCATATAAAACTAATAAGACTAAGAGGAAAATCAAGAAAAACAAATAGTGGTGGATTTTTGTTTTGGTGGTGATTGTTTTTGTGGCAAGGTCTGGTCATGTATCCAGGCTGACTCAATTGTAGAAAAAA
>NW_026588750.1:0-1459 GCF_907164565.1 Psammomys obesus | reverse complement strand
AATACTGGGATTTTTCTGAGAGTTTCTTTAAAATATGTAAAGGTGTTATAATTGTCTCAAACTAAAACAGTTTGTTCCATTTTCAGTTTGCAACTTTATATTCTTTTTTTTTTAAAGATCACAGATTTTATGCCATAGAAAGAACTGCACTTGTTCAGCTTATGATCAAGAAGCTTTGAAATTCAATCCTAGAAAGACAGTGAGAAAGAAACACACAGAAATTGTGCAATTGTATTTCTCAATTTGGCCCCTAGGGAACACTGCACTCTAAGGAGAGGATAGGACTTTTATGCAGATTAGATCAAAGACACCAAAACCTAATGAATGTACAAGTCAAATAGTTGTTTTCACTAAACATATATTAAACAGTGACAGAATGGATCTTAGATTGGCCAAGAATGACATTTCATAATAGTTCAGCCAATGTTGCTGTGGAGAAGGTATCTAAATCCTTCTGTTTTCCTCTCCCACTCTTTGGCTTTGTTTCCTGGAACTCTCCCAGGAGGAGGGAGCTGCTTCCTGCTCCCCCTGCTGACCTTGCTGAGCATCCTGGGCTTGGAGTGCTCTGTGAGTGTCTCTGCTTTAGTCCATCTCCATAGAAAGAGCACTGTGAGGCTTCACTCAGGACAGAGACCCACCTGTGGCTGAGTCCACACAGCACTGATGCAGCAGGAGGATGCAGAGCCCAGGGGCTGCCAGACCTGATGGCTGCATCTGCGCATGTGCTGCAGCCGCTCTGGGGCTGAGGGGCAGCTGCTCATCTCTTGTCCCTCAGAATCCTTTTCTTCATGTGTGACAACCTCATCTGGGTCCCCAGTGCCTCCTGAAGCTTACAGCAGGAAGGCAGCCTGTCTCAGGAGTGGAAGGCTTTCAGAGTCCAGGAAGGATGAAAATCTTTCCACCAGACAATGGGAATGAGAGAGCTAGGTGATCCTCTGCAGAACTGGACCCAAACCACCTGAACGCCCCCCCCCCCCCTGCAGAGTAAGAAACCAGGGAACCAGCATCAGGCACTTCCAGGGAGTTGGCATGTTCCATGGGGTTGATAGTACAGAGAGTGGGATCTTGGGAACTGCTACCTTCCCATAGGATAGAACTTAGTTGCCACTTACTTTCTTCTCACTTTGCAAAGAAAAGATCTTATTCCTGAAAGACATTTATACCCATGTCAAAAGTCTACCCCAATTATCCTACAGAGTTCTCTTTGAACTTGAGCACATGAGTTGTCCCAATACCATTTGAGACAATGATGAGCTGAGGTGGTGTAAGATTGGCTGTGAGTTGTTTTACAGCAAAATCTGGGTTTCCTTTACTTTATTAGTTTCTTTTCTTGAGCCATCACATTTGTGGTAAGAACTTTTAAAAAAAAATGCTTCTTTATTGCTATGAATGCACAGAACATTATTCCCTGCAGTCACCAAGCACCAATAGCACAGCAGCACTGTCTGATGTCACTCTG
>NW_026588749.1:0-4524 GCF_907164565.1 Psammomys obesus | reverse complement strand
AGGCCCTCTGTAGCAGGTTCCTAGGTTGTTTCCTGTTTTCTTCTTCTTCTGATGTCCAACCTCAAAGAGGAAACAACCTAGTAACCTGCCACAGAGGGCCTCTGAAAGCCTCTGCCCTGCATACTATCAAAGCAGATAGTATCAAAGCTGAGCCTGATGGCCAACTGTTGGGCAGAGTGAATGGAATTTTATGTAAGAAGTGGGAAATAGAAAGAGCTGGAGAGGACAGGAACTCTACAAGGAGAGCAACAGAACAAGAAAATTTGAACACAGGGAATTTCCCAGAGACTCATACTCCAACCAAGGACCATGCATGGAGATAACCTAGAACACCTTCACAGATGTAGCCCCTGGCAGTTCAGTGTCCAAGTGGGTTACCTAGTAATGGGAAGAGGGACTGCCTCTGACACAATCTGATTGGCCTGCTCTTTGTTCACCTCCCCCTGAGGGGGGAACAGCCTTACCAGGCCACAGAAGAGGACAATGCAGCCACTTTTGATGAGAACTGATAGACTAAGATCAGAAAGGAGAGGAGAACCTCCCCTATCAATGGACTTGGGGAGGGGCATGCATTCAGAAAGGGGAGGGAGGGTGGGTTCGGGAGGGGAGGAGGGAGGGGCTTATGGGGAATACAAAATGAATAAAGTGTAATTAATAAAAAATTTTTAAAAAGGAAAAAAAAGAATAATAAAAATAAAAAAAAAATTGTTTCCTGAGCATGTTTTGTAACCTATACAAGAAACAAAAGAACTATATGGTATAGCATTTTTATTTTAGCAAACACTACAAAGTATGACAGATACACGAACAGTGAAAAAAGCCAAAATAATTTGGTTACTAAATTAAACATAAAAATTTTAATTTAGAGAAAAAATTATCTTTCTACAGAGATACTATACTCAGAAAAATGTGCTGATCATTTAAAACAGTACAACATGTATTAATATAAAATAAAATCATATAATTATGACTTCAGATGTAATTGCTAATTTATCAGTACCTTTAATTAAACAGTAATTCAATATAAGTACTTAAGTACTTATAGAAAGAGAAATTCTTTAATAAAATAATACTATTCAATTTTAAGATAATTTCACATAGTATTTCTGTTCCTTATACTTATTTTTTATTTGTACTAGATTTATATTAGAATAAATTGTTCAAAATGGTAGATTTGGTAAAATTTATATCTTATTTTTTCAGTAAGTAGATAACTACTAGAGTCCTTTCTTTAAAAATAATTTCCAAAATGATTAGCACAAAATAAGGAGAGTTGGATCATTTTACATTTTAGGTCTGCAGATATGTCTGTTCTTGGAATGGTCTCTAAGGTTACCCATCCCTCGGAGACAATAGCCTCAGAGTGAATTCACAGCCAGGATTGGCATAGACTGAAGGAGCTGTTGCATTTCATATCACAAAGTAAAAACTCAGTCTTGAAAATGTTTATCAAGTTGATTCATTCAGGGCCAGAAAATAGATCCAAGGGAAGTAATGGGTAAAATGTTGGGTATTGAACAAAGGAAAAGAAGTTTTATTTGAGATTCTGTCTGTTACTTAAAAAAATTTAAATTTTGTACACACACAAATTCTGTGGACATGTATTTTAATTCCTCTGGGGTAGGCATAGGAGCAATTCTGCAAATAATAAAGAGTTGCAAGTTTATGCTGTACTTCTTTCAGATACTAGTGTGAACCTGGGTCTTTTGGCAGAGAAAGGATTACTTTTCAACTTTAGGAGAACATTACAGGCTAAGTTGTTAGTATGGTGTTAGCAACAACTTAAAATTGTGTCTTATTCTCCTCTTACATTCTTTTAAGGATGAGAAGGAAGAAGAGGAGGAGAAAAAGGAGGAAGAGGAAGAGGATAAGAAGGCCATTTATAATGGTAGAGAAAGAAAAAATGCTAATAGTTGTGTTCAAGTTCGGTTGATTCCATTATGTTAAGTAGGTTTATATATCTTAGAATCTAACATTATACCTTAAAGACAATAACTGTTGCCACAATGGTTTCTGTCATTCTATTATGAGGGTTTTAGGGATGGAACTTTTTTCACCACACTTGGCAGAAAATGGCTTTATTGCTGAGCTATCCTTTAAACCTCCTCAAGGCATACTCATTGTTTTACTAAGGAGTCTTTCATATAGTTAGTATCTTGTTTTTCTTTCTTATTTTATCTGCCTACTTCTAGAGGTATGACAACATGTTTCCTTAATAGATCTACAGAAAAAGTTTTGTTACCTAAATAAACATAGCAATACAATGACCACTAAGGAAATTATGCTATACTCCTATAAGTGTCTTGATCATCCATCATCAGATGCTTCCACTGCAGTAGAGGAGAATAAATAAAAAGATCTATGGCTGGATGATGAAAGAGAGTGAGGAACCTTGAAACACTCAGTTCTAAATGGAATGTCTCCATCAAATTTCTCCCCTCGCTGTTCAGATAATTCTGCTGAAGAAGAGGTACAAGGTAGAAGGAGTGAGTGAGGTGGAAGAAACCAAGGAAACAGGGCCTCTAAGCACAGCAGGACTAGTATAGAGACTATGGCAGCGTGTTCAGGGACTGTACAGGCCTAAGCCAGATGTGGGTCCCAGCACTGAGAAGGGAATCAAACAAAAGCCACATGGTTCATTCACAAACTATCAACACTTAATAACAACACTGAAAGAAAATTTGTTTGCTCTATGGGACTCTCAGAACCGAAATGACACTTAAGGGCAGGCTCCTTTCCCTGAAGGAGGTGCCCAGCTCAAAACAAATTAAATGGTGTGTTTGGAGGGTTTTTTTGTTTGTTTGTTTTTGTGTTTTGTTTTGTTTTCCTTCTAATGCATTGTCTAGGTACTTTTAACATGGAGTTTTTTTGCTTGTATTTTATGGTTTTTGATTTGGGGTCTTTACTGGATTTTGTGTGTGTGTGTGCATGTGAATATGTCTCTGCATTTATATGTGTTTCTTGCTCTTTGGATTTTTTATTCTTCAGTTTGTTTTGTCCCATTATGATTTTTTAAGTCTTTATTCATTTACTTATTCTTAAAAGATGCCTGCCTGTTTCTGATGAGAGAGAGGAAAAAGGGTGTGAATTTGGGTGGATTTGGGGGTAGGGACGACCTAGAAAAAGTCAGGGAAGGAAAAAAAATAACTTGATTCTATCATATTATATAAAAAAATCTATTTTCAATAAAAAATAAAAATAAAAGATCTTTTAAAAAACTTTTGTTATTTGAATAAGGTCACCTTTTGAAGTAATTAACATACTCAATGCCTTCATTTATTCATCTGTAAAAAATTTACTCTATAGTTTTCATAAACAGGCTATAAATAACCTTTACATTCTACATTATTACAAAAAATAGTAATTGTGGTTTGGCTGCTTTGATAAAATCTGTTCTATTTTGCTAAGCCAATGATTAAAGAAATTATAGTTCAGGATGGGTGAGACAAGCTTGCTAGTCTAATACTCTGGAGGCAGAGGCAGGAAAATTGTCAGAAACTTGAAGCCAATCTGGTCAGCATAATTAGTTGTAGGACAACCAATGCTACCTAGTAAGGGACCTTTCTCATAAAACAAATGACATTGGAATTCTCTGTTGGTGGAACATCTCTTTTCCTGGTTGGCTTTTGGGGTCTGGGCTCACACTGCATTGATGCAGTTTAGTTACTATCAGTATGTTACATGGTAAATCACAGTAAGAAACAGAAACCTCACTATTGAAGCTGACGAGATGGAGAGCTGTGTTCCATATACATTTCATACGTTGAATTCCTCACACATTTGAGATGGATTTTGTTAGTGACCTTTCATGGGGGTGGAGCCCTCACGAGGGCATAAATACCCTTATTGGAAGAGGTATAAGAGAAGTGATCTCTTACCACAATGTGATTATTGAAGAGCAGATAGTCACAGTAAACCTACAAAGCATACTAACCGAAAATGCAGTCATGCAAATTCGAGTATTGGTTGTGTAGCCTCAGAGCCTGTTAGAGATGTTGGTTAAAACATCCAGTATTTATTAATAAGCAGGCTGGGTACATGGTTATTTTAAATAAGTAGTTCTTATTCTTTTATATTTATGTTGTACTTATATCTTAAAGTGTCCTTAAAGACATTAACTCACATTGGAAATCTATGAATGTAGCATGCAAAACTATTCCAAATATCCAGTAAAACACAAATTACTATGGAAAACAGCATTTGCTTTTTCCATAGTGTCCTCTAGTGCACCTATATTAGCAGATCTTTATTAAACATGAATGAACAAGAAGATCTATGACCAAAGTGAGAAAGGAGTAAACATGCAGGTGTTATGCATCAATTCTTTACTGAAAATGGTTAGAACCTTAGATGATTGAGGATATTCACCTCTAAGCTCTGAAGGTGGTTTGCACAATTAAAATTGTAAATGAACTCTACAAAAGGAGCAATAGAGTCAACTAACCTAGGCCCAGTTGGGCTTACAGAGACTGAATCACCACCAACCAAAGAGCACTGTCTGCACCTAGGTCCCCAAACACATAT
>NW_026588748.1:0-4272 GCF_907164565.1 Psammomys obesus | reverse complement strand
AGTTACAATTTATTCACTTTGTATACCCCCTGTAGCTCCCTCCCACCTCTCCTCCCAATCTCACCCACCCTACCCCTTCTCCACCCATGCCCCTCTGCCAGTCCAATGATAGGGGTGGTTTTCCTCCCCTTCCTTCTGATCCTAGTCTATCATGTCTCATAAGTACTGGCTGCATTGTCTTCCTCTGTGGCATGGAAAGGCTGCGCCCCCTCAAGGGGAGGTGATCAAAGAGCAGGCCAATCAGTTCATGTCAGAGACAGTCACTTTTGCCAAAATATCCACTACTGATGTTTTCAGATTTGGCTGGCACAACACTTGGATGAGTTTACTTTCTCACTTCTTAATGATTATGAAGTTTTAATAGTAGAATATGTATGCAAATTAAGACTGAAGTTTTGGGGACCTTTGGTTTAGAAATTACTGTAGTGAGGACATCATTTGCTGAGGGGTTTTATCCTTAATGTATTGTATATAGTAGATGCCAATGTGCTTAGCAAAACACCTAAACCCTCTGCCAATGACTAGCAGAAAGCTAGTGACTAGAGCTGTGAACTCATAGAGTCCAAAGGGTCATCAGTTTAGCAGTGCCTTAAAATTTGTCTCAAGCAATTGGCACAGTGAATTTAGGTGGCACTTACCACTCTGGTGACTGCAGGGAATTTGAAACTCCTCCAGAACTCCTCTCATCCAGGAAGGGTTTGGATGAATTCCTCTGCAAAGGTTCCTGTGTGTGTCTGAGCTTGGAGAGCATCTCTGGAGAGGAGGAGGGGGTCTTCCTTTCCTCATCCTTAGGGTCTCTCATCATCTAACTGTGCAGGCCTGACCTGGCCACATTTGCCATTTATAAAACCATGAGGATGTGCATTTGTAGCCTGTGGTCTCCTTAAATGCCATAATCACTATGACAATATTCTATCCTATTCTAATCTGATTACTATAATCCTGGAGAAACTTGTTTTTTTCAGAGGTCCTGACCCAAACGTGAAGTTGTTGTCATATGCAGCCGATATGGGGGAAGAGGATGGGGTGGAGTGGGTAGGGTGTGTCTATGCATGATCAATGCAAGATTTCTTTGCCTGATAAGAAACAGAGAATTAAAAAAAAAAATCTCACCGCTGGCTGGGGAAAGCAATGGAAGTTGATTGCTTTGTTTTTAATGGCTGAGTATTATCTTTGTGTAAATATGCCATGGTTTCTTTATCCATTCTTCAGTTGTGGGACATCTATGTGGTTTCCAGATTCTGACTACTACAAATAAAACTGCTATGAATCTCATGGTTGATTAGGTGTCCTTTTGCAGAGCCTCTTTGGGGTATATATCCAGTAGTGGTATAGCTAGGTCTTCCCAATTGTCTGAGAAAGCACCAGATCGTTTTCCAAAGTGCTTGTAAAAGTTTACACTCACACCAGTAAGGAAAGTGTGTTCCCCTTTGTCCTCATCCTCACCAGGATGTGCTACAATTTGAGATTTTTGTTCTTAATCATTCAGACTGGTATGAGATGGAATCTCAGAGTCATTTTGATTTGCATTTCTCTGATGATGAGGAAGGTGAGCATTTCTTTAAGTGCTTCTAAGCCATTCAAGATTTCACTGTTGAATATTCTTTGTTTAGTTCTGTGCCAATTATTTAATTGGGTCATTTTTTATTGGAGTTTGATTTCTTGAGTCCAATGTATAGCTTGGATATTAGCACTTTGTTAAAAAATAGGATTGATGTGTTCTTTTCCTAATGTGTAGACTGACATTTAGTTCCATTGATAGTGTTTACTCCTTACAGATCTGTTGGTGTTCTGTTCGGGAAGTTGTCTCCTGTACCAATTAGTTCAAGGCTCTTTCCAGCTTTCTCTTCTAAGATTTAGTGTGTCTGTAGTTATACTGAGGCCTCTGACCCACTTGGATTTGAGATTTTTTTTCAGGGAGAAAAATATATATCTATTTGCATTTGTCTACATGCAGAGATACAGTTAGACCAGCATGGTTTGTTAAAGATGCTGTCTTTTTTCATTGTACAGTTCTGGCTTCCTTGTCAAAAATCAATTGACCAAAGGTATGTGGGTTTATTTCTGGGTCTTTGATTAAAATCTATTGATCAACCAACCAGTCTATCTCTATGCCAGTACCATGCAGTTTTTATTAGTATTGCTGGGTGTTGTAGTTTGAAGTCACGGATGGAGATAACTCCAGAAGTTTTTATTGTATAGGATTGTTTAAGCTGTGCTGGGGTTTTTTATTCTTCCATATGAAGTTTATAATTGTTCTTTCTAGGTTTGAAAAGAATTGTGTTGGTATTTTGATTTGATTGCATTGAATCTGTAGATTGCCTTTGGCTAGATGGCCATTTTCACTATGTTAATCCTATGGATCCAGGAAACTGGGAGATTTTTCCATTTTCTGACATCTTCATTTTTTTTTCTTTAGACCGTCAAGTTGTCTTTAATGCAGGTCTTTCACTTATTTGGTTAGAGTCACACCAAGATCCATTATAGCATTGGTAGATAATTATGAATGGTGTAGTTTCCTTAAAAATTAATCCTGTATCCAGCTACTTTGCTGAAGCTGTTCAGCAAAGGAGTTCTCTGGTGGAGTATTTGGGGTTGCTTACATATACTACTACCTCATCTGCAAATAGCAATATTTTGACTTCTTCCTTGCTGATTTGTATGCCCTTGATCTCCTTTAGTTGTCTTCTTGCTCTAGCTAGAATTTCAAGTACTATATTGAAGAGGAACAGAGAAAGTGGGCATTCTTCTCCTGTCCTTGATTTTAGTGGAATTGCTTTGAATTTTTCTACATTTATTTATTTTCTACATTTATTTATTTTGATGCTTGCAATTGGCTTGCTGTATATAGCCTTTATTATGTTTAAATATAGACCTTGTATCTTTGATCTCTAAGACTTTCATCATGATGGAATGTGGATTTGGTTAAACATATTTTCTCCATCTAATGAGATGACCATGTGATTTTTTTCTTTAATTTTTTTAATATGGTGGATTGCATTGATGACATTTTGTATGTTGAACCATCCGTGCATCCCTGTGATGATATATATGATGTGTTTGTAGATTCAGTTTGCATTTTATTGAGTTTTTTGCAGGGAAGTTCATGAAATTGGTGTGGAATTATCTTTCTTTGTTGGGTCTTTATGTAGTTTAGGTATCATTCTATGACATTGGCCTCATAGAATGAATTTGGCAATGTTCCTTCTGTTTCTATTTTGTGGAACAATTTGAAGAGTATTTGTATTAGTTCTTTTTGGAATGTCTGACAGAATTCTGCACTAAAACCATCTGGATGTAATTTTTTTTTGGTTGGGAGATTTTTGATGATTCCTTCTATTTTCTTAGTGGTTATTGGACTGTTTAAATTTATCCTGATCTTGATTTCTCTTTAGTAGGTGAAATCTACCCAGAAAATCATTTGTTTACTTTAAAGTTTTGAATTTTTTGGAATACAGGCTTTTGAAGTAAGTCCTAATGATATTTTTTTTTATTTCCTCATTGTCTGTAGTTATGTCCTCCTTTTTGTTTCTGATGTTGTTGATCTGGATAATCTCTCTCTGCCTTTCAGTTAGTTCAGCTAAGGTTTCTGTTTTTTTTTTCTTTTTCTTATCTTGTTGATATTTTCAAAGAGCCAGATTTTGGTTTTATTGATTCTTTTTATCAGTCTCTTTGTTTCCAATGTATTGATTCCAGCACCAAATTTGAATACTCCCTGTTAACTTCTCCATGTTGGTGTGTTTGCTTCCTTCTGTTAGGGAGCTTTCAAATGTGCTGCTAAATTACTAGTATGGAATCTCCCCAATTTCATTTATCAAAATGCTTTGAGCTTTTCTCCTGGCACTGCTTTCATTGTGTCTCATAAGTTTGGGTATGTTTTGCCCTCATTTTCATTGAAAATTAAATGTCTTTTATTTCTTCCTTTGTTTCTTCCATGATCACGTGGTATTTCTCTTATTGAAGTCTAGCTTTAATCCATGGATGTCTGATAAGATTCACAGAGTTATTTCAATCCTCTTGTATCTTCTGAGGCTTGCTTTGTGACAGATTATAAGGTCAGATTTGGATAAGGTTTCATGAGCCACTGAGAAACATTCTGTAGATATCTGGCCCATTTGATTCAAGATGTCTGTTAGTTTCTTTATTTCCCTGTTTCCTTTCTGTCTTGATCTGTCTTTTGGAGAAAGTCAGTGCTGAAGTCTCTGACTATTAATGTGTGACATTCAATGTATGACTTAAGCTTTAGTAATACTTCTTTTATGAATGAGGCTG
>NW_026588747.1:0-2429 GCF_907164565.1 Psammomys obesus | reverse complement strand
TATCATAATCAGACATCATAAAAAAAGAGAAGGGAAAGAGCCCACAGTAGGGTGCAAGAAACTAATATAGAAGCAAAGATCCATTCATTCAGGCTCTTAGGAATCCCTTAAAAGCATTAAACTGGGAGCTATAATATTTATGCAAAGCACGTATAGGATAAAAAGAGAAAGGACAATCATGTATAAGTGAAATGAAAAGTTAAAATAAGATAAAATTTAAAAAGAAGAAAAGAACCCTGACAGATGCTATGAGACAAGGAACCTCCAGAGATATGTTGAGTACATTTTTTGGGCTTGCAGCTTAGCTTTAAAAATAGTTAGTCTCCCCAGTGAAAGTCCCTGAGAAAACTAAATTTTCATTTGCATTTGGTTATGAGTTGGAGAATGCTTCTGGGTTAGGCATGAGAGCATGTGTCCACTTTTCCTTAAAGCTCTTGGACTTTATCTGGTGAAGCCCTGTGCAGGCTCTGTACATGCTGCCTCAATCTCTGAATTTGTATGTGCATCAAACTTGTTGATTTAGAGGGCCTTGTCTCCTTGTCTGTCCTCACTGGCTCTTAGGTTCTGCTCTTTCTGCCTCCTCTTCTTGAGGGCTCCCTAGGCCCTGAGGGAAGGGATTTGATGGAAACATCCGGTTTAGGGCTTAGTGTTTCAAAGTCTCTCACTCTGGGTACATTGTCCAGTTATGGGTCTCTGAATTGTTCCCACTTGCTGCAGAAGGAAGCTTCTCTGCTGATGGATAAGCAAGGCACTGATCTATGACTACAGCAGAGTTACATTAGGAGTCCTTTGATTGCTATGCTATTTTTTGTTTGTTTGTTTGTTTGTTTGTTTGTTTGTTTGTTTTAGAACGGTAGTAGTTGTTATTACCATAGGTCCCTGGGCTACCTAGTTTCAGGTTCTTGGTCATCCAACAGTGTCAAATGTGGGTTCCATCTTAAGTCAAATCAGGTATTGAGTTATTGCACACGCTTTGTGTCACCGCTAGCCTAGCATATCTTGCTGGCAGTACTCCATTGTAGATAAAAGGATTACGGCTGGATTGTTGTTTGTTTCTCTCTTGAGAACATGTGGGGTGCCTTCCTATACCAAAGACACTAAGTGCATATATTCGTGAAGGCTGTTATGTGGGCATCAGCTCAACATCTCCATCATCAGTGAGTTGTGCAGGTGCTGCCTGTATCAGTGGAGCCTTGCTGTCAGTTTGTGGGCAGCAACATGTAGTCTTGGCAACAGGCTGTTTGTGGGTCTTGAAGGAACCCCCTTTGGCCAACAACTCAATTAGAGAGGACTCAATCACAGTACTGGAAGCTTCATTTAGATCACCTTCACGCATGTATATATTTTAGGAAGCTTATACTTTATTAGGTTTCCATACTACCCTTAAGATGACCCTTAACTTTAGCTGTCTTTCCACGTATTTCCACCCTTATACCCCACTTCCCTCCCCGATCCTCTCATTCTAGTCCCCCCATCCATCCATAACTATTCTGTTGCCCATTCTGTATCTGCCTGTGCCACCCACACCCCATTCCCTTACCCTTATACCTAACCTCTCTGGGTCTATGGATTGTATCTTGGTTATCTCTTACATAATGGCCAATGTCTATTAATCCTACTGATCCATGAACATGGAAGGTCTTTCCATCTTCTGATATCTTCCTCAGTATCTTAACATTTTTATCATACATCTCTTTTTATTTGCTTGGCCAGATTTACTTCAAGATTGTTTACATCATTTGTGGCTATTGAGGGAGATTTTGTTTCCCTATTTCTTTTTCAGACCATGTGTCATTTGTATATAGGAGGACTAGTGATTTTCTTTGTGAGCTAATTTGTGTACAGGTAATTTGCTGAAGGTGTTTTATCAGCTGTGGGCGTTTCCCAGTGGAAGTTTTAGGTTCAGTTACATATACTATTATGTCACCTGAGAGTAAAGATATCTTGACTCCTTCCTTTCCAATTTATATCCACTTGATCTCCTTTATATGTCCTTTTGTGCTAGCTAAAACTTCAAGTACCATATGGAATAGGTATGGGCAGCCTTGTCTTGTTCCTGATTTTAGCGGAAATCCATTGAGTTTTTCTCCATTCAATTTGTTGCTGGCTGCATGATTACTACAAATTGCCTTTATTATGCTGAGGCTCTTTGTTCCCTAGGAATGTTGGCAGAAAGTGTGTAGAATCCTGAGTGGGGTGTTCTGCCACATATCTGGATACGAGACTGAGGATTCACCTTGGAGGAATAGAGGGATATGTGAAAATTTGCAATTATCCCATCTCCTTCCCTGGACAGAGTGTGCCCCCAGTTTTTTAAAGAATCCATACAACCTGTTTGTTACTTCTTTGTCTTTTCTCCTTTTGGTTCAGAGGTGCAGAGAAAGCTGTGTTTGGAATGATATAGATTATCACAGTAAGAACAGTCCTAT
>NW_026588746.1:1819-4029 GCF_907164565.1 Psammomys obesus | reverse complement strand
CCAATTGGTTACTGAGCTACCACAGGCTACATCTGAGCAGAGGTTCTAGGTTACATTCATACATGGTCCTTGGTTGCATGTCAGTCTCAGAAAAGACCCTGTGCCCAGATATATTTGGTCCTTGTGGAGCTCCTATCCTTTCCTCATCAGACTAACTCCCCTTCTTTCTTATGATTCCCTGTACTCTGCCAAAGGTTTGGTCATGAGTCTTTGCTTTGAAAACACTGCTAGTTAGAGTCTTTCAAATGCGCTCAGTAGACTCCTGTCAATGTTCAATGTGCATCCCTTCTGTCTTTCAAAACGAGGATTGATAATCTTACCCCATGTCCACTCTCTTGATTATCTTTTTTAGGTGTATAGATTTCATTATGTTTATCATATCTTATAGGTCTATATAAGTGAGTATATACCGTGTTTGTCTTTCTCCTTCTGGGATATTTCACTCAGGATGATCTTTTCTAGACCCACCATTTGCCTGCAAATTTCATGATTTGAGATAATTTCAAGACACTCTTTTCAACCCTTTTATAATAAAATCTAAAATGCATACCTTGTAGATGACCTCTTTGAAGATACATAATACATATATCTGTTTAAATCCAAACAGTGAAATGGCTTTAATGAAGATAAACCTTTGGAATACAGAAGAATCTCCAGAGCTCTTAGCTGCTCAAGAGAAACATGTGAAGTCTGTTTAGAGGGTTAGGGGACCAAAAGAAATTTCTCATTTACAGAAATTTCTGTGCTACAACATAGTGAACACTGTATTATTATCTAATTATTCCCTATGTGATGAGATGAGGAAGATACTACATTTTAAAAATAAATCATTTACATCAGTAAATCTTAATACTTCTCTTTATGTATATAAGATGCTATTTTAAAACAAAACAAGACTCAGGAAACAAAGCATTGTTAAATATGTCAAGCCAGTACTTACATATTCAACACAGCTTGGAAAATTAATTCTTGTTAAGATCAGCAAAAATCAAATTTAACAACACCAGCCTGTCAACTGACTAACTCCACCAGGAACTAATCTCCACAAGCTAGCAAATGTTATCAGGGATTATCAAAGCTACTGTCAAGAGAATGTGAACTTGAGGCTTCTCATGTCTAGAGGGATTATAAAATATATGCAGATTTGGTAAAAGAAGATAATTAACTTGATGTTTTTCCTTCATCTACCATAACTGAAATTCCATATAAATTAATGAGCAACTTGAATATTAATCTCTATAGAGGTCGGGAAGCAAATGATTAATAAAGTTATAAATAATAATGAATTTTATAGTTCTTTTTTCTCTTGGTAAGACACTGAGACACCTTAACAGAAACAGAGCAATGTATATGACTTTGGAAATCAATTTTTCTTACACTATAAATGTTAAGACTTGAGCCTTGTGGTGGTTTGAATAAGAATGGCCCCTAGAGATTCATGTGTTGGAATGGTTGGCCATAGGGAATGACACTATTAGGAGAAATTATGTCACTGTGGAGGTAGACATTAAGATCTCATATGCTCAAACTATGCCCAGAGTGGCAGGCAATCTATTATTGTTGCTTACGAATCAAGATGTAAAACTCTCAGCTCCTTCTCCATCTCCCTGTCTGCTGCTTACTGCCACACTCCCTGCCATAATGGATTAAACCTCGAAAACTTAAGGGAGCCACAATTAAATGTTCTCTTTTATAAGAGCTGGCATGGTCATGGTGTCTCTTCAGAGCAATAAAACCTAAACTAACAAAGAAGTAGGTACCAGAGACTGGGGTATTGTTGAAATAGGCCTGACTATGTTTTTGTTTGGAGGATTGTGGATTTGGGGATTTTGGATTAGGAAAGCAATGGAAGTTTTAAGCTCTGCTTAATGAGCTACACTAGTAGAAGCATAGAAGACAGTGGCAATGAAGGGGATTTAAATTGTGGAGTCCTGGCTCAAGAGCTTCAAGGAGGAATTTTAGTATGTGGCCTAGAGACTGTTGTTTTGATATGTTAGCAAAGAATGTGGTTGCTTTATGCCCTTGTCCAAAAAGTCTGCTTGAGGCTCAAGTGAAAACTTCTAGATTGATACCATTGGCAGAAGAAATCGCAAACAGCTTAGACCTAGTTTAGACCCTCTTATGAAGAGCTTTTTGATGAAAAGGAGCAAGCTGAGCAAGAAAAAAGAAAGAAAGAAAGAAAGAAAGAAAGAAAGAAAGAAAGAAAGAAA
>NW_026588746.1:0-1809 GCF_907164565.1 Psammomys obesus | reverse complement strand
AAAGAAAGAAAGAAAGAAAGAAAGAAAGAAAGAAAGAAAGAAAGAAAGAAAGAAAAAAAATGTATGTGTTAAGGAGAAAGGGGGCACCAGGAGGAGAATGGAGCTAAATGTGGTCAAGGATATATAAATTAAACATATTAAATGAAATGAAGGGAGTGGTGACCTCGGGGCAAAATCTCACCCACTTAACTTTCCATCTTGTGAAAAGGAATTAAAAACAGTGTAGGTCTAGTCCAAGTAATATAAACCATTCTATCTTCACTCGGGAGGCAGATACATGAAATCTCTGAGTTCAAGATCAGCCTGGTAAACAGCAAGTTCCAGGACAGCCAAGATTAGGAAGTGAAGAAAATTATCATAAACAGAGGGGTGGTGAAGATGTAATTGAAGGAGGGTGCCATGTTCCAGCCTCAGAAAGTAACAATGTTGAAGCTTCATCCCTGCAGTTCTGGCTTTAGAGTCAAGGATTGAAGAACAGGATAATGTAATCTCCATCTGAGACTAAGGAGAGCGAGTGAGGTCAGGTGTGTGGCGGCAGTGTCCCTGCATAGAAGCTCAGAGAGGACATTGTGTGAAGTTGCAATGGTGAAGCCTGGATTTCCATCGTGACCCCAAGAAGTTAGAGATGTCAGAGCCATAGGATACCTAAAGGAGAAAGCTGCTAAGCAGCTGTGGACCCAGCACAAGTGAAAGAAGTCAGTTGCTGTCAACAAAGCTGAAAGAGTAAGAGAGCTGAAGAGTGTTTTGTCATCAGACATGGAGATGCCAAGCTTAGAGTCTGCTCAGCAGGTGTTCTGTCTTGATCTGGTCCAGTATTTCCTCCCTTTCGTACATTTTGTAACGGCAATATGTATCCAGTGCTGTTAGATATCAGAAGTATATGATCTTTTTTATTTTGATTTTACGACGATTTACAATTAAGGGATTGCATTAATCTCAAGAAACTTTCAACTGTATACTTTTAAACAAGTTTGAGACTATTATAGATAATGAGGATTTTTGAAGCTGGACGAAATGCATTGTTATGGTTATAAACCTATAGGGATCAGGGAGTGGAATGTGGTGGTTTCAACAGGACCTCTAAAGATTCATATGCTTGAATACTTGGCTATAGGGAGTTCACTATTAGGAGTTATGGCCTTGTTGGAGGAATTGTCACTGTGGAGTGTAAGAGATTTTTTTTTTTCAGTTTTGTTAAAAACACAGAAATGTTATTGGAATATGTTTTTTGTTTTAACCCCAGGTTTGGGATATAGGGCTGCTTCAGATTATCCAAGCAAACCATGATTTTTTTTTTTTTTTTTTTTTTTTCTCTAGCAGGGGTGCGGTTGTACCAGCAGCAGATGACTTTTGCAAGGGAATGAAATTTGGAATTCTGGGGACATGTGAGAAGATATGTAACTGTGAGTGCCTTATAAGGGCCTGTGGTGGCTGCAGCTCCTAGTCCTACTGTTGCTGCTGCTGCTTCTCTTATTGCTGGTTACTATTGCTGGTTGCTGTTTGTGGCTGATTGGTGTTTGGATGCTGTTGATTGCTCTTTGTCCAGTGGTTGTGCATGAAGAGACTCAAAAAAAAAAAAAAAAAAAAAAAAAACTGAATATCCTGAAAAAGAAGGTCAAACATGCCCCAAGGAACTTGATACCCCTAATCAGCAGGAAGTAGTTTCAGTGATAACAATGCCCCTTTTACCATCTGTCCTCTTTTAATCTCTTTTAACCTAATGTTAGGAGAGAGGGTTAAGGACCATGTATGAATGTAACCCAGAACCTCTGCTCAGATGTAGCCTGTGGTAGCTCAGTAACCAATTGG
>NW_026588745.1:0-3906 GCF_907164565.1 Psammomys obesus | reverse complement strand
TGACAATCCACTACCAAACCCAACCAGTCAACAACAGCAACCCTGCCTCTCGGGACCCTGGCATTTATATAGCCTCAGGAAAGTTCCCAGAATTCCATATGTCACACACTGGCAGAAACTGTCTGCAGCTGGCAAAACCATGCCACTGCTAGAGCACAAGGCAAATCACAGTCACCTGCTGTGAAGCAGCTTCTTATCCCCACACCTGAGACTACAATGAAAACATTGTTGTTTTTTCTAATACAAATAGTACTAGGTTTTTTTTTTTTCTTCCCAACCTGTTCCCATTTATCTTATTTCACCATTATACTTGCTTTCAATCAATCTTAGGTCCAATTAACCTCTCCTTTTGGTTCTAAGTCCTCTCCTGGCGATCTCTGCTCTCCCACTTCTCACTTACTCCCTTTCCTTCCCTCCAGACCAGGATGTCACACCCAATTCTCTCCATTGCACAGCATTGGCTGTTTGTTTGATTGAAAATACAGAGAACAAATGGTCACATGTTTACACAAACTTGAGACAGATGATGCTTAGAAGAAACATCACAATGCAATATCCAGATAGAAACCAGATAGTGGAGTAAAGATACAAGTATTTAAATGAATAAGGGTAATTTGTCTACATTCCACAAAAACATTATGTGAAAATCGTCATTACTCTCACAATGCCTATCAGAACTCAAGTCCCAGAAGATGGACAGTGAATCCTTTAATGCAGTGTTTCTCAACCCAAAAGACCCACAGGTCGCCTAAGATTATGAGAAAACCCAGATACTTACAATTCATAACAGTAGCATGATTATAGTTATGAACTAGCAATGAAAATATTTTTATGCTTAGGGGTCACTGTAACATGAGGAGCTGTGTTAAAGAGTCACAGCATTAGGAAGACTGAGAACCACTGATTTAATGCCTTATACAAACACTACTCCATGTCAACAGCCAGCTGGTTTTATTTTCCCACAGCCTTAGGACAACATCCCATTATGTTCCTCAGTTTGACCACCGGTCCTTTTTCTAACTGGCTATTTTGTCTGCCTCCTTGCTGCTCACCGTGCTGCCTATTTTCTGTATTGATTCCTCATGGATTAAACCTTTCCTTTTTGACTCTGAGAACTCTTCTCAATAGTAATTCCAAGTATGCTACATCCATCCTCTTTTATACCCTCGTAAGACACTATTCTTTCCTAGACCATCCACTTCCTAGTGACTGCCTATAAGACATTCTTTAATTTTTTTGTACTATGCTTTGCCTGTTTCTAGCCTGTGACTAGGCATTATAACATTTACATGATATATATGGTATTGAAAAGATTAGAAAATAAAAAATGTAATTAGTGTCTAGTAGTCTTTGAATAACAAAACCATTTAATAAGCTTTTAGGTTTTAAGAATTTCACAAGGGTGGTAAAATCAAGATATAGCTGAAGGGAGAATGTGGTCATATTAGGTCTATTTATTTACCTAACATAGAGCCTTGGGTTACTGTAACTACCCTTCTCCATTTTTATCCAATTGAATTGTCAGTGTTCTTCATACAAGTGTCTATCCTTTTCCCCCCATTTTAAATACAGAAAATATTTTAAAGTAAAATCAAGAAACATTATAAGCACCTTAAGAGGAGTGTTTTATTTCGTCCGCATCACAACCCACCAATGGCACGAAAAAAATGATTGGCAGATGGAACTGTGGTAAGGGCCTCAGGAAGATGGCTCAGCAAGTAAAGGCTCCTGCTGCCAAGCCTGAGGGGCTGAGTTTGATCCCCAGAATCCACATGGTTGAAGGCAAAAAGACTCTGATAGGCCGTTCTCTGACCTCCAATGTGTACACCCATACATAGGCTCACATATAAATAAATGCAAATTTTAAAACTATTTAAAACTTTTTAAAGGACTAAAAGAAGTCAACGGCGGCTCTGCGTATCTCTCTGAGTTTGGGCAGTGGCCCTACAGCACATTTAAAATCAGTCATCCTGGGGCGGGAATGATGTCTCGGTGGGTAAGAGGGCTTTTGATGGTGCAGAGGACTGGAGTATGAGTCCAAGAACACCCACTTCTGGTGGTTCACAACCTCTTGTACTTCAGAGAATCTTCTGCCCTCTTCTGGTCTCCACACGCACCTGCACACATATGCACATACACATAGACATGCACATATAAATAAAAAGTAAATCTTTAAAGTACTTCAAAATAAGCTTCATACAGGGAAGTCAGTTTCATTTTTAAATTATTCATTTGCTCAATTAACAGACTGTTAATCTTCCTTTAGATGGTATGGCACCTTTGTGCTGGGAGTGGAAAAAATAAAATATTAGTCTCTTGGGTGCTTAATAGCTTACAAATGAGACAGGAATAAGATGTATGCACAGATCCATTAATAATAATAATAATAATAATAATAATAATAATAATAATAATAATGCTCTGACTTTATTTGTATTGTTCAAATCTTATGAATATACATTTTCTAAAAATGCAATAAACATCTAAGAAAGAACTAGTGTTATAAGAAATCTACAGTAGGACGAGGCATGGCATAGGCCTTTAATGCCAGCAAAGGCAGACATTAGGGAAGCAAAGGCAGGTTGATCTCTGTGAGTTCAAGCCCAGCCTGGCTACTTAATGTGTTACAGGATAGCCAGTGCTACACAACTAGACCCCATCTAAAAAAAAAAATTATAGGGTTGGAGAGACAGTTCAGTAGGTAGATGTAGCTTACTTAGATTATAGGATGCCCTTGGTTTGATATCCTACCACATTAAAAAACAAAAACAAAAACAAAAAGGCATATATATGTCAGCACTCAAGTGGTAGAGACTAGAGGATTAGAAGCTCAAGATAATTCTGTGCTTAATAGTTTAAACCCACCCTAGACACTAGATGGCCCAGTCTCAAGAAAAGAAAAAAATTCCACAATAATCGTAAAATATTTAACCCAAGAGAAATTTGCATTCTCACAGAAGCTTTTAAATGCAGATGAGCCCCTCATAGTTTTAATTACTTGTAAGGTGTGTTAAGAAGGTCTTTTGATAGTTCCCTGAAGAACTTGGAGATACGACAATGATCACTGTGCCCACACCTAAATCAGAACTGCTTAATTGTGGTTTCATCTCATCCACACTTTGGGTCATACTTTCGAGCATGGGCAAAAAGATGAAAAAATTAAACAATTTCTTTGCTCACTTATACTCCTGTGCTTTCTCTGCAGGGCTTCCTAAGTTACTTTTTATCATCACTGTTCACCAAAGACCAGTTCATCACTGGCTCTGAAAATTTTTCAGGAAAGTACTGTGGCTTAAACAATAATAATATTTATTTGGGGTTCTCTGTTAATACAGTTACAATGTTCTCCTATGCCATTTAATCTTTGTGGTCACTCTATAAAATAAGCATTGATAAATCTACAGCATATCCAAAATGAAATCTCTGGCAAGTTGTGATATTTGTGGGTCTCCCACTTGTGATTTTAGGTTCTTCTGGGCACCAGACTTAAGGTAGTTTTATATCAGGCCCTTGACCTAAATTGCTCATGATACCAAGAACTGAAAATTTACTGCTTTGGATTGATTATCCAACAGGATCATGAAGGTAAGCCTTGTCTATTTTCTTTAACTAAACATATTCTCCTTTAAACAGTATACTTCTAGACTTTAGACAGAAGGATTGACCTGAGATTGTGAAAGGCCAATTACTGTTGAAGGGAACTGGATGTGAATCTGTAATCTCTTAAGTGATCTGAACTGGCCTACCACCTAGAATTAATCACCTCAGTCACTTACGTTTCTCCACTATTTGTGTGGTATGAAATATAACGTGGTTCCTATGAAAATCTCACTTGAGCCCGGTGTGATTAAAGGAGCATGCCTTTAATCCCAGCATTCAGGGAGGCAGATGCAGGTGGGTTTCTCT
>NW_026588744.1:0-1251 GCF_907164565.1 Psammomys obesus | reverse complement strand
TGCACCTGCAAGATACCGTAAGAATGTTTTCTTAAGATTTCTCATGGCGCCTTCTCAAATATTCCTAATTTCTCAGGTTTTTTTTTCTTTTTTTTTTATACTTTTTTTTAATTAATTACACATTATTCATTTTGTATCCCCCCATAAGCCCCTCCCTCCTCCCCTGCCGATCCCACCCTCCCTCCCCTTTCTGCATGCATGCCACTCCCCAAGTCCACTGATAGGGGAGGTTCTCCTCTTGTTTCTGATCTTAGTCTATCAGTTCTCATCAAAAGTGGCTGCCTTGTCCTCTACTGTGGCCTGGTAAGGCTGCTCCCCCCTCAGGGGGAAGTGATCAACGAGCAGGCCAATCAGATTATGTCAGGGGCAGTCCCTCTTCCCATTACTATGTAACCCACTTGGACACTGAACTGCCATGGGCTACACCTGTGCAGGGGTTCCAGGTCATCTCCACGAATAGTCCTTGGTTGGAGTATGAGTCTCTGGGAAGTTCCCTGTGTTCAAATTATCTTGTTCTGTTGCTCTGCTTGTGGAGTTCCCGTTCCCTCCAGCTCTTACTATTTCCCACTTCTTACATAAAATTCCATTCACTCTGCCCATCAGTTGGCCATCAGGCTCAGCATCTGCTTTGACAGTCTATACTGCAGAAGCTTTCAGAGGCCCTCTGTGGGAGGTTTCAAGGTTGTTTCCTGTTTTCTTCTGGCTTTCAGAGGCCCTCTGTAGCGGGTTCCGAGGTTGTTTCCTATTTTCGTTTTCAAGTTCCTCCCTGTTAGGTGAATGAGAAATGATCTGCAAGGAGCCTTCGGGTTCCAGGTTTGTATGATTTAAAGTGGACTGGGGCTTCCTTAAGAATGAGGCTTTTTAATGATGTGAGAAGTGGCTCTGAACCCTTAAGCTCTTCTTCAGAAATTCATTCCAAGGGACTGATGCGTGCTTTCACTATTCATCAAAGCCCAGGCCTGTTCTGACTCTGCAAGAGCAAGCTTCTAGTTAGGACCGTGCCCCTTTGATGCAGGCTGCCTGTAAAGTGTGTATCCTTAAACGAGGTCCACATCGGGGTAGGTCCATAGGAAATGTTTAAAGCAGATCAAATGTTTCTTAACCTCTTCATTCCAGCCTTGAGCAAGGAACCCAGTGCAATGTTCTATGGATCTTAGTTTCTATTTTCATTAAAATTGATAATTGTCTTCAGTCTAAAAAAAAAAAGATTTCTCATGGATGCTCTAAAACTGACGGATGTCCTCACAAATC
>NW_026588743.1:0-8422 GCF_907164565.1 Psammomys obesus | reverse complement strand
CTTCCATCCACAGAGATGTTTCCTTCTGCAGAAAATGGGATTGCATACAGAGACCCACAGTCAGATATTATGAGGTGTGAGACCTTAAAACACACAGCTCTAAATGGTTTTCCTCATGAAATTCTGCCTCCCCTTATATCTCTAGGAAGCCTGCAGAAGAGGAGGCAGAAACAGTTTCAGAAGTAGAGGGAATGGAGGATATGAGAAGAACAAAACATTCTAAATCAGGCCAGAGAAGGAAGATGATGCAGCACTCCTTTATGAGACCTGATAATCTAGGGTCAGATAGAAGGGGGGAGTCCTTTCCTATCAGGGGACTAGAGAAAGGGCATAGGAGTACAAGAGGAAGGGAGGTTAGGACTGGGAGGAGAAAAGGGAGAGAGAGCAGAGGGGATACAAAATTAACAAATTGTAATAAATGAAGAAAAACTGTGATCAAGTCGATGAAGCATAGAGCTCTTCATGAGCAATGGCATCTGCTTGGGAGTAAGTCCAGTGTGGGGCAAGGACGAACTCAATTATCTTTATGGGCATGAGACTTTGACCATGGTCCAATGAGTATATGAACAACACATATTGGAACTGATGTATCTTTTTAATTTATTTTGAGTGTGACCCATGGGTAGGAATGTGAACCTGGGGTCAATGGAAAAGGAGTGTAATGTATATTGTAGGAAATTCCCACATAATCAATAAAAATAATATGTTTACAATTTTTCCAATGTCTTTTAACATGGAGAAAAGATTCGGCTAAAGGAGAGCAGAGTTTTACTTTGTAAGTCATGCTTTCCAGGAACTCATTATGTAGTAGAGAATTCTATCCATGAACTAGTGGTTACCCAGCTAACTCAGACCTCAATGTATCAGGTGGAACCTCTTAACAAGCAGTTCTGGCACTAAGACTACTTTTAGAGAGTGTGTCTGGAGGACCACAGCAGGAAACACAGATGCTCTTGTGTCCTACATGGGTAGCATGTACCTATTTCTCTGTCCAGAAGGCCCAGGTTTAACTGCAAATGCCAAGTGGAGGGATGCTTACTGACCATACAGTAGGACACAGCCTCCGATCCAGCCAGATCAGCCAAGGCAACCCTGCTCATAGAGGGTTGGCAACACTAGTGTGGAACAACACCAGCTGTCAAAAATATCTTGCTCCTCAGTTCTTCATTACTCTCTCTCTCTCTCTCTCTCTCTCTCTCTCTCTCTCTGTTTCAGCCAAACCAGTCAGTCCCAGGAATTCTCTGGTTTCCTTCTCTTTTACCGGCTCTTATCTGATGCCCCAGGGAACCCAAACCTTGCCTGCCTATTATATTAAAAAGAATGTTAAGGTATATTTAGTGAGTACGTGAGTAAGTGCTCAGTTGAGACCCCCTCCCCCCATCTGAGGGAGGAGTAGCCTTCCTAGGCCACAGATAAGAACATTTTAGCCTGTCCTGAAGATACCTGAAAAGGTAGGGTCAGATGGAAAGGGAGGACAACCTCCCCTATCAGCGTACTTGGAAAGGGGCAGGGAGGAGATAAGGGAGGGAGAGTGGGGTTGGGAGGGAAAAAGAGAGGGAGCTACAGTTGGGATACAAGTGAATGACCTGTGATTAACTTAAAAAAATAAAAAAGAGAAAGTGACAACCCTAGGAAATTTCAGATCCAAGACCACAGCAGGACACCATCTTGTCATTCAGTACATTCCCCTTAATCCCACATCATTTTGAAACTTCCCTACTTAGGAAGATGTCCAATTAAATAAACATTAAAGTTTCATTTACTACCTGATGTCTTCACAGAGGTAAACTGGAGTAAAAGCCTGGGAACTGAACAAAAGAATGAAATAAAGGCTTGTTGGGTTTCACAAGAAAAAGTCACATGTGCACAGGATAAAAGATACTGGACGCTGAGGAAAGCTTGTTTACTCATCTTCATGGAAACCTCAAGATTCCATCAGGTGCTGATTGGATGAGAGGGAGAATGATGTCATGAAACAGGTAATAGCCAGTAATAGTTTTAGGAGCCATGTATTAAAAGGGCCAAATGGACAGCCTGCTTGAGAGAAAGGCTGAGCAGCCCTATATGCCTCAATCTGGGCAGCTGAAAGCACACAACTCAGAGATGACAGTCCCTGTGTCCAAGACTCTTAGTTCAGGAAGGAACATATTTCTTCAAGTGGTCATTAATAAAGTCATGTGTCCTTGACATGTAACTTTCACATTATCAAAGATTTCATTTGTATTTGTTAAATACAAATGAAATCTATGTCCTTAATCAGTAAATTACTTACTGTTAAAATGCCCCTGACCAAGGCACATCTCTGAACAAAAAGTGTTTAATTGGGACCTTGTTTATAGTTTTACAGAGTTCATCCATGATTTTATGTCAGCAAGCAGTCATCTTGTTATCATCCTTCAGCAGAACTGAGAGCTTTTCATACTGAACCACAAGAGGCAACAGAGAAAGAGACAGAGAGACAGAGGGTGAGAGAGAGGGAGAGCCACATAGAGAGATGGAGACAGAGAGAAAGAGAGACACAGAGACAGAAAGACAGAGACAAAGACCAACAGAAACAAAGACAAAAAGTAAAAGAGACAGAGAGTCAGAGACTCCATTCTGTCTGGTCACTTCTATTGGTGTATCAACCTCAAAGCACATCCTCCTATAATATAACTCCAATAGGAATTATATTTTCTAACAAGGCCATACCTCCAAACCCTTCCCATACAGTTCCTCATTAGGTACTAAACATGTAAATATATGAGCTTCTTGGGGACATTCCAATTCAAATCACCAGCAAGTGGAAGAAGATAGAGGGAAATCTCTAGTCTGAATGAAGCTATTCATCCTGATAGTCATTCAATATAATGACTAAAGTCACAACAACTTTCAAGGAACAACAGACAGGATTAACAATCTCCTTTGTGGAAAGTGTGGAATATTTCCATAAAAAAGTATTGTTCTGCTATGGAAATAAAATCATGATATTTTTAAGCAAATGGATGGAACCAGTAAAAATCATCCTGGGAACTTACAGTCCATTTTTGCTAGACTTGTAAATAGAATCTTAAGCCTTTCAGTGATCCTGTCTCTCTGAAGCTTTTGTAATCTGAATGTTGCTTAATAGAATAAGCAGGCACTTAGCTTTATGGTCTGCAGCTATTTCAGTAAATACTTTTGATTGCCATGGTCAGCTATAGGCTTCTAATTAATTCTAAGTATTTGAAAGGTTCAAGTAGTGTTAGGGTGACACATGCTGTTACAAACATAAGAGAAACACATAGTAACTTGAAAATCAGTGAGTAAATTATAGTCAATAATATTCAACAGCAATTACACTTGAATTTTAAAGTGTTTATTGTTTGAGAATGTAATAGTTCACATACTGTGTTTTGATTAAATCATCATTATTTCATCCTCTCCAGCTCCTCTCATATACCAAACTCCACTTCCAATTTTCCCTAAATACATGTGGTCTTTTAAACCCACTGTGTCCACTTATTAGTACCTCTATGTACATGAGACCATGCCAGGGGCATGGGCAATCTATTAGGGGTAGCATCCCTGGGGTTGCATTTTCTCTCCCAGTTGCCAATAGTTTTTCAGCTAGGTGTGAGACTTTGTGAACCCCTCCCATCCCCATGCTGGGATCTTTGTCTGGCTTTATCTTCTTCCGGTCTTGCATATGTAGTCACAGCTGCTGAGAATTCATGTGTACCAAGGCCCTGTCATGTCCAGGAAATACTATTTAATAGTAGTACTCCACTACCTCTGACTGTCTCAAGCACTCTGCCTTCCTCTGTGTGATGCTCCCCAAGCTTCAGGAGGAGTGGGCATGATGTAGACATCCTACCTCCAGCTGAGCATTTCACAGTCTCTAGGTTTCTGTACTAGACTAGGAATTCTAACACTTAACTTAAATTCTTGCCACTGTTGTGTAAAAAGGTCTATTCCTGTCTCATTATTAGTAGAAAGAGTAAATTTTCAGTCAGGGGCAAAACCCTACCTTTGTGAGGTGCTTATCTCTAGGCTAAGAAGCTGAGGCCAAGAAAACAAGGTTTGAAGTCTAAATGTGGCTACTGGGAGTCCTGGGTACAGGTTGTTATTGGAAGAGTGTGTGAGTGAGTAGGGAAAGGAGATCAAGGAGGGAGAGACATTAAAGTGGAATGCTTCTCATTGGACATGTGCTTGAGTTGGGAAGCTACCATAAATCACCTTGTCTATAATGTATTTTTCTTATAATTAGCTGCGCAAAATATTTTACTATGACTACCACCATAGTAACATAAAAATAAAGAAATGATTCTTAATACAATGTGAACGTCTTCTTGAAAGGTACATCAGTCCATCTCCTCTTTGTACCTTTGTAAGAGCACATTTATTAAAACCTTCACTGGGGCTGGGGAGATGGCTCAGAGTTTAAGAACACTGGCTCCACTTTCAGAGGATGGGATTCTGTTTCCAGCATTCACGTGGCAGTTTATGACTGTCTGTAACTCCAGGTTCAGGGAATCAGGTTTTCTCCTCTGGCCTGTGTGGGCACCAGACATGGACATACATACATACACACAGGCAAATCACTCATAAAATACAATCTAAAAATCTGAAAAAAAAACCTATACATACTTATTGTAAGAATAGAAGACCAGAATTATGTACTGTGGAACTCAGCCTCTATTTTGGCAATGTTGGCTCCCACAATGCTCATCATAATTTACTAGAGGTTAGTGTGAATTCAGTTTGGTAGGTCACCTTCAGATATTTTCTTTAAGTATATAGCTGTTTTTCCTTTTAAGGCATCTGTACTATATAAAACAGTGTCAATCAGAATGCTTTTAGCTACAAAAGAGAGAAACTTGATTCAGCCCAGTTTAGTTCCTGAGGACATTTGTTAGCTTGGAACAGAAAGTCTGAAGGCATCGTGCCTCGTGCTGTGACTCACAGGATGGCTCAGCTCCTTTAATTTCCCCCTCTGGTTTCCTGGATATGTGGGCTGGTCTTTAGATGGCTTTCCCCATGTTGGAGAGATGGATTCTAGTTACTTGTGTGTCTCATGATTCCTTGTTGCATTCAGTGAGGAGGGAGCTGTCTCAACCACGGACTCCTTTGGTGGAACAAGGTTAAGTTTCTGAGCCAATCCCCAAGGAAGGAGCTGGATTACCATTATCAATCAAGATTAATCAGAAGTTACCCTTGGAGCTGAAATACAATCAGTCTCCACTAAATCACATGGCCTTGGTGGGGAAAAACTATGTGTGTATCTCAATAGACATAAAGACAGGAAAATTTATGTAGACAACCTGGCTGGTTAGTTTTTGTCAACTTGACACAAGTGAGCATCACCTGGGAATAGGGAACATCAACTGAGAAATGTACCAGAAGGGTGCTACAGAATTTGAAACCTCTTTCCTGACCTTTGCTGCTGTCTGCCAGCCTTTGTCCTCTCATAACCTACTCCTACCCAAGATGACTGCTAGATCTCTAGTCCTTTGCTTGCTTGCTTGCTTGCTTCTTTGCTTGCTTGCTTGCTTAGTTTGGGTTTCTCTGAGTAGGTTTCCTGGCTGTCCTGTAACTATAGACCAGGATGTCCTTTAATGCAGAGATCCAAATGCCTCTGCCTCCCCTCCCAAACTCTGGCATTAAAAGCCTGAGCCACCACCACACAGCCCATCTTCAGTCTCAGCTAAAGAAGGGCTGGGAATGCACATGATTACCTCCTTAGAACATTTTTGAAACATTTTATTCTTCATTCCATTTATAGTCAACTAATCCAGACATAGTCACATGATTATATCTGTTAAAATTTTAAAGAAAGCTGGCTGGAGAATGCTCAGTGATTAAGAGTACTGAATGCTCACCAGGTGGTGCACCCCTTTAATTCCAGCACTTGGGAAGCAGACGC
This sequence comes from Psammomys obesus, assembly GCF_907164565.1. Lineage (NCBI taxonomy): Eukaryota > Metazoa > Chordata > Mammalia > Rodentia > Muridae > Psammomys > Psammomys obesus. Next base: position 2,538 of record NW_026588743.1, on the reverse strand, counting down.
AAGCAGATCTCTGTGAGTCTGAGGCCAGGCTGGTCTACAGAGTTCCAGAACAGCCAGGGCTACACACAAGAGAAGCCCTGTCTTGATGACCCCCAACAAAAAAGAAATCTAAAAAGTTTGTTTTAATTTGAAAACAATCTTTTTCTTCTGCACAGCCATGTAACTAGACAAAAATTAGGGCTCATATCACCTACAAGAAAAATAATGTCTATTAGTGAGAACTGAGTTTCCCTTCCAAATTCACCAAATCCATTTGCTGCTCCTCTTCTTTCATCCCCTAAGCAATGGTGTACCCCAAAGCCTGAAGCCTGGTCATTTATTCTTATCTCTGTGACAACATTCTGAAGACATCTACGGAAATGTCACAGCTCTACCTGTGCTAATGATTCCCAGATCTTCATGATTAGTCTCTATTTGCCCTATCTTTTTATGCTTTATCTGGATGGTGATGATCACAATTCAGGGCATGATGGGGCTGTTAGCATCTTAATAAAAGTAGCTATAATTACCCACAAAAGAGTCAGGGAAGCATCATTAGAACCTCAACTGAAATTACAATCACTTCCCTGCACCCTGCATGTAATTCTGCTAAATTACACATTCCTTTCTTGCTCCCTGACAAAACAAAACAAAACAAAAAACTTGCTATTGATAATTACTGAATAAATCTCTAATCTTCACCTGTCTTTACTCCTGGCTCATGTATTTGAACATCCAAATAACAGTTCCATCTTGATTAAAAACAGTCATATTTAACATGTCAAAAATAGAACTCGGTTATTTCTCCCCTTGTTTGAATTTATACACCAATTACCCAGGTTAGAATCTTTGTTACTCTCAACCACTTTTCCTACTTCAGCCCTCGCATTAATTTATCATGAAGCTTTACTAATTTCAGCTTTCTAACTCTAGCATCCACACCATTGTTTCCAGAGCAAGTACTCCCGAGTTTTCCTCACACTGGTCCTTCCATCTGCAGCTCACTGTTAATTGAGCCACAATTTTGTTAATGCTTACTTCTTAAGAAATCTCATTTTCAAAGCCAGAGAGATAGATCAGCAGGTGATTGCAGTCATACCTGATGATGTGAGTTTAATATCCAGAATATGCTTTGTAGAGAGAACACACTCCAGCAAGTTGTCCTCTCACCTCTAGACATATGCCACAGTGTACACACACACACACACACACACACACACACACACACACACACACAAATTCAGTCTCAAAATACAGTATTTTACTTATGGAAGAACATATTTTGCTTATGTCACCTGCAATATATAGCTTAATAGTTGCAAACCATTTCGAATACTTTTTCTAATATACTGAAGCCAATTGATTTTTAAAATATACAGGACTTCAAGTGAATTTTAATGTAAATTAATATAGTTTAATAAAATCTATATAAAGAATTTTGCCAGCAAATAATTTTTGCCTGTGCCATTTCTTAAAACTTAGGACCTTGCACATGTTAGAGAAGAGCTCTGTTACTAAACTACATCCTTAGATAGATGGGTTATTTCTAAAACAGTAGAACAAAAAATAAACATGAAGGAATATAAAAAATAAGTCATCACTAAAATTTACTTTAACAAATCTCAATAAAACTAAAACAAAGTAACAGAGTAAGAAAAGTAAAGATAATTAAATAAGTAACTTTGTGTTTTAGAGACAAATTACACTTCCTAATTATTCCACCGTCATCCAAATATAAAGTAAAATAAGGGTTTTTTTTTTGGGGGGGGAAGATATGAGTGTAGAAAACACAGGTGGACATGGTGTCTTCTTCCATTACTGTCCACCTTATGTCCTCACAGAACTTGAAGCACACTGATGCAGCTAAACTATGTGGCCAGGAAGCTCCAGGAGTCTCTGCCTCCCCAGCCCTTGGGTTTCAGATGCTGTGCATCACTGAACCTCGCTATTTTTATATGGGTGCTAGGGATTAGGCCCTCATTACACAACAACCACTTACTTTACCAAATGAGCCATCTCACCATGCCCCCAAAAATGTAGTTTTAAATAATGAATTATCAAGATGTCATAAATATCAGTGATTTTAAAGCTATGTCCTTGTTAATATTAACATTAGCATAAAAAGCACAAAACTGAAAGCAGTATTCAGTAGTAATAAAGTCAATGAAGCTGATCCTTAGAAATATCACTTTTATTATTCAGGATCTCAAGGGCAGGCTGTTTGACCCCCCCCCCAGGGGAGGAGCAGTCTGTTAGGCCACAGAGGAGGACTTTGCAGCCAGCCCTGAAGATACCTAATAAAACAGGGTCAAATGAAAGAGGAGGAGGTCCTCCCCTATCAGTGGACTTGGAAAGGGGCAGGGAGGAGACCAGGGAGGGAGTGTGGGGTTGGGGAGGGAATGAGGGAGCGGGATACAGCTGGGACACAGAGTTAACAAAATGTAACTAAAAAGAAAAATAAAATTAAAAAAAGAAAAAAAAAAGTATGTTTTTCGAAAATTGTTTAGACTAAGAAGTTCCTTATCTCATCAATGTCAAGGAAAAATCAAGATACTTAAA
>NW_026588742.1:0-6928 GCF_907164565.1 Psammomys obesus | reverse complement strand
TGTGTGTGTGTGCCTGTGTGTGTGTGTGTGTGAGTGCCTGTGTGTGTGTGTGTGTGTGTGTGTGTGTGTGTGTGTGTGTGTGTGTGTGAGTGCGTGTGTGTGTGTGTGTGTGTGTGTGTGTGTGGGTGTGTGTGTGTGTGTGTGTGTGTGTGTGTGTGTGTGTGTGTGTGTGTGTGTGTGTGTGTGTGTGTGTGTGTGTGTGTGAGTGCCTGTGTGTGTGTGTGAGTGCGTGTGTGTGTGTGTGTGCCTGTGTGTGTGAGTGCCTGTGTGTGTGTGTGTGCCTGTGTGTGTGTGTGTGTGTGTGAGAGTGCCTGTGTGTGTGTGTGCCTGTGTGTGTGTGTGCCTGTGTGTGTGAGTGCCTGTGTGTGTGTGTGTGTGTGTGTGTGTGTGTGTGTGTACATACCACTCGTGTGCCTGGTGCCCGTGGAGGCCAGCAGAGGCCTTCAGTCCCCTGGAACTGGAGCTATGGGAGGTTGTGAACCGCCGCGTGGGTGCTGGGAACAGAACCCAAGTCCTCTGTAAGAGCATCAAGCTCTTAACTGAGGAGCCATCTCTCGAGCCTTAGCTCTCTGTTCGCACTTCTGTATTGCGTATCTGTGTTGCAGTCACACAGGTGTTTATGCTGCTGTTCACTAAATGTCTGCCTTTCACTCTGGGCTCGCAGCCTGCCGAGTGCGCAGGTGTGTCTGCCCAGTTCTGTGCCCGTGGAGCCTGACATGCCAGAGGAGTCAGTAAAGGTCCACACACGAAGTAAACCACATACTTAGAAACTAGCGCACTGGCGGATGGGAACCATCTGAACAGACGCCTGAACGGCCGAGATGGAGAGTCCCGGTCACAGTTTTCCGATCCCTTTGCTGGTCGGGGGCTCCGGTCCCTCAGCTGCCCTTTTTAGATCAGAGGCTCTGGGAGAGAATTCCTGACCCTCTGACTCCTTGCCGTGAGTGACCAGATGGCCCAGAGACGTCAACTGGCCGAAGTGATGGAATGTGTGAGGACGACGGGAGATAGCCCAGTCTGGGCTTACCAGCACAGTTAAATTCCAAGAATACCAGTGAGGGGATCAGGCCGTGTCATACCTGCCTTGCAAGACAGACAAGCCGAAGCTGAGAGGGAGCGGGCGGGAGGCAGGGAGATGCCGAAAGGGCATGGGAAGGAAGGGCAGCTGTACACACCGGAAAATGCCTCAGTGCAGGTGGTATAATGAACTCGGCCTCGGGAACAGGCCTAGACCTGCTGGCACGTCAGAACCGTGTCGAAGGAGCTCTGGGCTCCGTAGCCTCGCTCCTGAAAAGACACAGCAAGAATAGCTCGTGATTGACACACAAGCAGGTACAGCTCAGGAAAGTCTCCCAGGCCGGGCCCGGCCCCAGCTGCTAAAATCAGGGGACTCCGTTCCTGGACAAAGGGCAAACATGAGGGGCAAGATTCTGAGAACGAGGTAGTCCTTCTTCTGCAACCCTCACTGAGCGCCAGCCCTAGCCCCAGACAAGCGTGTTGTGTAGGCCGGAGAGAAGCTAAACGCCTTTCACAAACCCAGCTCCAAGCAGGACAAAAGCCATCCTTGCTCAGAGTGCCCAAGCAATTTCCATCTGAGCCACTAAAGCCCAACGGAGAGCCTGTTGTTAACTGGAAATTTGTGCAGAGGTGATCTCGGCTGCTACAGAGTTGGGGCGGGGAGGGGGGCAGGGGTGATCACTTCTGGTTAGTAGCCAGGGACGAGAAGTGCCGGTGCTTACCCTACGTGACAGATAGGGGACAGTCACGTATGAAGGAGCTGTCCCTTTTCTCCTTAAGGCAATGCTACTCAGGGGAGTTGGCTCATGCCTCTATCAGACTTGGCTGTGGTGGTCTCCCTGGTCATCCCACACACAGACACAGCATTTAGCCACTCTGCTGTGCTGTCGTATGTTCTTGCACCCAAGCACTTAGGCGAGATTTCACTGTGTGTGGCTTTTCCTTCTACCCCTAGGAAGGTATTTCGGTTGAGATGGAGGAGGAAGCTATGAATGTCGGAAGGCTGTATCATCTATAAATTTCATTTGGGGATGATCGGGGGTGTCGCAACTATTTACGAAATGAAGGGTAACGGTGGGAAGCCTCCGGTGGGGGCACCTGCAGCGGTGGAGCTGGTCCCTGCCCAGGCTGTTGCCCTTGATCTGCAGAGTGGCCTTCTCCGAGTTAGATACAACTTCTTCCAGTGAATGTCACCAATGAGAGAAGGTTGCTGCGTTATGGCGATGCCGAGTATGTAACTCACAGATGAAGCACAGCTACAGCTCTGGTGAACCACACACATCATTTACTAAGGCCCAGGGTTTACTGTGCTGGACCTCCAGGAGGCCATCTTTGCTGCCCGAAGTGGGGCGCCTGCGCCACCTAGTGGACTGTAGGGAAGCCGCCTGCGATCTTTGCAGACACCATGTTTTTATATGATATGAATTCGTGTGTACAAAATCTTTAGGTCGTAGACACTCTTATCCTCATAGCGCATGTGAGGAGACTAAGGCACAGGGAAGATGGCTGGCTTGAGTGGCTTTAAGGAGCTAGTGAGAGGCAGGACTGGGATTTGAAACCTAACAGCAAGGGCTCCACCCGCTGCCTGAAAACATGGCTGTGGGCTTGCCCATGGCTTCTGTCGGGGGAGAACTATCCTGTTTCAGAGATCAGACTGAATCTGTAGGGAGGCCATAGCCACTCACGTCCGCGCAGTGGACTAGCAAAGGTGCAGAGATAACAGAGACTCAATTGCCTGGGTTTTAGGATATAATGTGGTGCAAAGGTCTCAGCTTGCGTCGGCCTTGGAAATTTTTGCGCTAAAGTGCGCGGAAGGCATTTCGTTCTTGTGGAAGATCATGGGACTCTGGAGTGACAAAAATCCACCAGTTGTGCTGTAAGGTTCGTGGGTTTAGAGCCCGTATCCCTTCTGTGCAGCCAGTGCTTATCCTAGGACCTGATACGGATTAAAAAGTATTACTTAACATGTAGATTGAGATATAATTCACACACCGTCCAGCTCATCCACTGGAAGTATACAGCAATTCACTGGCATTCGGTAAACTCCTAGACTCACGCAGCCATCATAAAGACTGCCTTTGGCTGACACATAGCAAACACCATGTCTGTAGTGATCCCGTTTCCTTCTCTCTGCTCCTTTGCTAAGCAACCGCTGAGCCACTTTCTGTCTCTGCCGATCTGCCTATTCTGGGCATCATGCTAAAAATGAAACTATATACTATATGTGTGGTCCTATGTGACCGGCTTCTTCCACTTAGAGTAACATACATGTAGCATGCATCGATCCTTGGTTTTGTTTCATGGCTGAACACTCCACCATATTATGCTTTCACTCATATATATATATATATATATATATATATATATATATATATATATACATTTGCTAGATGGTCTGGGTTGTGTGGACTCTGAGTGACACCGTTACAAACATCTGTGTACATGGCCTGTGCGGACGTGCACTTATTCTCTTGGCTGAATCCCTAAGACCGGAACTGCTGAGTTGCAGGTACTCCTGGGTTTGCTGAGAAACCGCTGGACTGTTTGTTGTCCTAGCACTCACTAAGGCAGTGCTTTTCAACCTTCCTCCTGCCGTGGTGGCCCACAATTATAAAATTATTTCCCTTGCTACTTCATAACTATAATTTTGCTACTGCTAGGATTGTAATGTAGTATCTGTGTCCTCTGATGGTCTCAGGAGAGCCCTGTGAAAGGGCCATTCAACCTCCCAAAGGGGTCACCACCCACAGGCTGAGAAGCACGCCATCAAGAAACCCTGATTTCTCTGTATCCTCTCCATTACTGTTGTTGTTTCTCAATTATAATGTTCGGATTCCTAGACAGTGGAGGCAGAACGGGACCACTGTGACCACCGAGAGGGGTGAAGGTGAAGGCAGAACACGCAACTCATTTAAGGCAGATATTAGGAAGTGAAGCAGTAACAACACAACCTGAAAAGTGTTTGTTTGTTTGTTTGTTTGTTTTGAGACTGGCTCTTGGCTGGCCTGGAACTTGCCATGTAGGCCAGGCTGGCTTCAAACTTACAGAGATCTACCTGCTTCTGCTTCCTGGATGCTGGATGTGTGTGCCAACGTACTTTGCTTCTCTCTCTCTCTCTCAAAACAGAGTCTGTCTTGGGGCTGGAGAGATGGCTCAATGGTTGAGGGGACTTGTTACTCTTTCAGTAAATCAAACCCATGTTTGATTCCCAGCACCCACATGGTGGCTCACAACCATCTGTGACTCCAGTTCCAGCGGATGTGATGCCCTCTTCTGGTTCTAAGTGCACCAGGCACATACATGATACATATACATACATGCAGGCAGAACGCCCATTCACATAAAATAAAATAATATTATTTAAAAAAGAAAAGCTGCAGAGGTGACTCAGCAGTTAAGAGCAGTTACAGTTTTTGAAGGAGGCTGACATTCAGTGCCCAGCACCCACATTTGAGTGGCTCACAACTACCTGTAACACCAGGTCTAGGGGATCCGACGCCCTCTTCTGGCCTTCAAGGATACTGCAGGCATGTAGTACACATCCTGACAAGCAGGCACCCTCCCAAACACATAAATAAAAATAAATTACTGGTTATGGTAGCTCTTGTCTTTAAGTCCAGCACTTGAGGGCAGAGGCAGGCAGATCTCTGTGAGCTTGAGGCCAGCCTCGTTTACATAGGAAGTTCTAGGTCATCCAGAACACATTAATAGTCCCTGGGACCCACATAGAACACCAACTTACAGAAGTTGTCCTCTGATCTCCGCATGCATGTTGTGGCTCTCTCTCTCTCTCTACACACACACACACGATTTATGTAATATATAATACATTATATATATATATATATATATATATATATATATATAAAATTTTAAAAGAAGAAAGACAATACCAGCACTAAGGAGGCTGAGGTAGGAAGATTCCCACAAGCTTGAGAGCAGGCTGAGCCACATAATGAGTTCCAGGCAAAGACAGAGATAGACAGACAGGCAAACAGACAGATAGATAGACAGAGGAAGGAAAGCAAATGAGCCGGGCATGGTGGCACACAGGGAAAGGTCAGCAGGAAGGATCCTGAGGCAGGGGTTCTGGGACTCCCTGAATAGAGAGTGTGACCTTAATGAGCACGGTGAATGCCCAGTGCCAGCCCCAGCCCTTGAGAGACAGTAGCAAGATCACTCATAAATTTGAGGCCAGCTTGGGCTACATAGTAAGCTTCATGCCAGCCAGGGTTCCACAGCAACACCCTATCCCCAAATTTAAAAAAGAGTCTAATCTGAGATCTGGTCCTCTGTTACGTTTCTCCACAGCAGAGGGCTCCAGCTTGCCTGGTCTGCTGCTAACAGCATCGCTGTTTTACAGTGTGAGTGGAAGGCTGAGGCTCCTGAATCCTGCCTCTAACTTAACCGGAACCTGCCATCAGGAACATTGCGAGAAGGGTGAAGACTCAAAAGTCCGTAGAGGTGCAGCGGTACACACCTCTAATTCCTGCACTCTGGGGGCCGAGGAGCATTGCGTCACAGGTCCGGTTGGAGCTCTACATTGCAAGACCTGTCTTTAAAACAAAGATCAAACATTGGTTCTCGCGATGCACACCTCTAATCCCAGCACTGGAGGAGGAAGAGGCAGATGGATCTCTGTGAGTTTGAGGCCAGCCTGGTCTACATACTTCTGGAGCGGCAAGCCAGACAGGGCTGCATAGTGAGACCCTGTAGCACACAAACCAACAACAGAACCATCACCATCCAAACGCCCCTCACCCAAGGCTAGTCACAGGAGCATTTCAAGGGTTTGAGAAACTAATTAAAATATGGAACTCGGGGAAGGCTGCTACGCAAAGGGAATGCCAATAAATAACGAAGACAAAAGTTAATAAAGCAATCTGAAGTCTCAGCGAATAATTATTGATACGGAAGGGCCACAATCCTAGAAACTCAAATTCGAGTTGAACCCTGCCGCGGGTTTTCAGGTGCTTGGGCCCGGTGGGAACCGCTTAAGGTATCAGGGGCGCAGAGAAGGGTCAGCTAAAGGTGCAGGAGGACTATGGCGTGCCTCTCCGGGGAGCTTAAATTCTTCTCCTTCAGAGGTGTAAATGGCCCATTTCCAAGAGTCGACGGAGACAGCTCTCCATCTCTTTAGTCATTTGAATGGTAATTGCTGAAGACAAATCTTCCATGAAGGTCGGTTAGCTTGGCTTGATGTGGGGACTCAGGGGGAGGAGGAGAGTAAATCACAGGTCCTTGGACGAGACCCTCTGCTCCCCTGTGCTCATCCCCAGCTCTGGCCAAACAACAGATTTCTTCACTTCAATTCCCGGACCAACCCAAAGCTACGGCGGCCTTTCTCTTGGGTAATTAATTAGTGCGTCTCCAATTGCATCCGCCCTGTGCTCCTTAATCGCCCGAGCTTCTTCATGGTCCCCAATCCGAAGCCAGCGTGGCAAGCCGCAGGACCGGAGCGAGCCATAGAGATGCTCCTAGCGTCCGCTCGGTACCCGCGTGGCCCGCGAGGGAGGAACCGCAAGGGCCGGGCAAGCGAGGCACCACCTGGCGGAGCCCGGGGAAGAGTGTTAGAGGGCGCTCGCTCCTCCGCTCCCAGCGCAACCCCGCGGAGCCGCCGGGAACGCGCTCCCCCCCAAATCCCCACCCCCCCCGGCAGGTAGGTGTCCCCCAAGCGCCGGGGAGGCAGCTCTGGCAGGGGCTGCGATCGGAGGGGGGCGCCCGAGTTTTGGGGAAGGCCAAGGAAGGCAACATCTGCCCTGCTGGCCCGCGCAGGGTGGAGGAAGGGGGACCCGGGGCCCGGCCGTCCGGGGCGGCCACCCGGGGCGGAGCACGGAGCCGCGGGCCGCCCGGGCAGGGGGCGCCGCCGAGCCTCAGCCCCGAGCGCTTGGGGCGCCCCGGCAGCCGAGGT
>NW_026588741.1:0-2229 GCF_907164565.1 Psammomys obesus | reverse complement strand
CTTAGCTAACGTCTCTCCCCCTTTCTACCTTGCAGCCATGGAGCCCTCCAACACCCACGAGGCCAAAGAACAGCACAGCAGCGCAGCTGCTCAGCAAGACACTGAAACTACAGACTAGACCAAGAAAAAGCTACTAAGAAGAGTCAGAGGAGCAGACCTTCATTCCTGCCCAAAAGGAACATTGTGTCCTGCAGAATTTCTCATGATTGGAAGGAAGGAGATGAGCCCATCACGAAGTGGACTGGAACAGTTCTGGATCAGGTTCCAATAAATCCCTCCTTCTACCTGGTGAAATATGATGGATTGACTGTGTCTGTGGACTGAAACTTCACAGACATGAAAGAATTTTAAAGCTTAAAATCCTTCCTGGTAAGGTGCCCTTTTCTCGACTCAGCAATGTGCTCCTTGCTAATGCCATAGTTGGCAAAACAGTGGAACATATGTTTGAGGGTGAGCATGGCTCTAAAAAGGAATGGGCATGATCCTGGCCCAAGCACCTATCATGAATGGATCGTTTTATATTACCTATGAGAAAGATCCCGTGCTGTACATGTTTACCAGCTTCTGGATGATTATAAAGAGGGAGACCTCTGTATCATGCCAGACCCCAGTGAACTTCCTTCTTTAGATAACGACGTGGACCTTCCGGGTGGCCTGATAGGTACACATGTAGAATACAGCAGACAGGATAGCTCCAAGAGAATAGGCATGGTCATTGACCAGGTCAAAGCCAGGCCCTCTGTATATTTCATCAAGTTTGACGATGGTTTTCTTATCTACGCCTATGCCTTGATGAACAACAAGATGTTTGGCAAAGCTTTCCCTTATCTGTTGAAATAAAGTTGTAATTTCTAGACCTGCACAGAGAGGCTGCTGCTTTTGAGTGTGTAGGGGGCTCACGGCAAGCATGAGGGTTGTCCTGACAAATAGATCGCTGTGGGCATGGCATGTTGTCTGTAAGCACTTTGGTTTGTGGAAATTTCCAGGTATGTTTGATGGGTGGAGCAAGGAAGGATGGAACAGCCGTCAATTCAGCCTGTGAGAGAAGTGAACTAGTATCATAATCAGCGATCTAAAAATGCAAAGGGATTTAGCTAGTCTGGTCTTGGGGTGGGGAGAGGAGGGGGAGAAGGAACAAGAGATGGGCTGTGGAGGAGGGGAAAATAGGAGGTGACTATCTAGGAAGAGATGGAGGGAAGCCAGAAAGAGAGAGAGGCTCCGTGGAACAGGGACAGAGTGAAGGAAGAAATAAGGATTGGGAAGGGAGGGATGGACAACAGAGTGAAGCCTTGTGGTGCCTTCTGACTTTTGGGAAAACTAAAGAACCCAGGATGAAGAATACACAAAGCAGTGTAAAAGGGGTACACAGAAAGGGTAAGAGGCAAGGTCTGCAGGCCAGGGGAGAGAGGCTCTAAGACTTTGGAGGCCAGGAGGATCCTTGCATGCAGAGGTGATGGAGACTTTAAAGGAGGTAATGCAATTACAAGAAGGAAGGCTGTCTCCCTCAGAAAGCACAGATAAGGAAGTATGGTTTGGGAGGGTGGGGGCAGGAAGGCCCAGAAAAAAAAAAACAAACTTGGCCTCCTGATGGCATCCATGTGCATTACAGGGTCACCACAGGACATTTCAACAGGGACTACACTGACAGTTGAACCAAAAGTCAACTTTGTATCTATCAGGCTTTTCTTGCTTCAGAAAGTCTGACATGGTTCTCAGCCTAAACAACCTAAGAAGAGTCTATGGCTAGCTCTGGGCAAAGGGCAAGTACTTCCATTGGAAAGATGGATCCTTGTTGACTCCATAAACAGCAGTCTAGTTACTGTCTTTCCTCTGCTGGAATTATCCTTGCCTTCCTGCAGGGAGGGGGCATCTAAGAATTGTGTGTCATGTGTCCATAGTATAGAGAGCACTTGGATGTCACAGCTGCCTGAGGCCACAGGTGTCTGCATTCAACTCTGAGGGAAAGGGAAGCTGCCCTTCCTAAGGAGTCCAGTTCTGCCTAGACTCCCCACAAAACCTATAGCACCTGACACCTTCTACATACCTCTTACTCTAACTGCTCACCTCCTTCTTCTTTTTAACTCCCAGCTAACCCTGATGGAAATGTGTGCAGCAATTTTGGAGGGAGGCTGATAGAGTTACCAAGTGGGATAGGGCTGGGAATTGAGCCTTTCCTAATTAATTCCTTTTGCTGTATACTTTCATTTGGAAGGGTTTGTTTCCTGGGAA
>NW_026588740.1:0-11619 GCF_907164565.1 Psammomys obesus | reverse complement strand
TTACTCATGTATAAATGTAAATTTTACTTCAGCTTTTCTTCAAAAATAAGTGTTCTTTATTTTGATTAGCTTACCAGTAACACTTTATGATTTTGATTTATTTTCAGAATTTCTGAAAGTTCTTGACCTTCTTTTCAAGTATACTTTCTGTTTAATAATTTATTTAATTCTATGTGCACTAGTGATTCAACTACATGTATGTCTGTGTGAGGGTGTTGGATGCCCCTGGAATTGGAGTTACAGATAGTTATAAACTGCCACCTGGAGGTTGGGAATTGAACCCAGATCCCTCCACTGGAAGAGCAGCCAGTGCTCTTAACTGTTGAGCCATCTCTCCAGACCCAACAAGGACACTTTTAAAATGTTTGTCCAGCATTTTAAACACCGCAGAAATTTTTTGACATGGCATTTGTAGAGATATGTTTATTTGCCTTTTTTATTTTTGTGTCATGATACATAATTCATTTTGGATGTGTATGTCTTCAAGTTTACATTTCTCATAGTGGATAACCATCTTTAGAGGACTCAGTCTCAAACCAAGAAGGAAAAAAGGAAAGGAGGAAAGGAAGGAAGGAAGGTAGGAAGGAAGGTAGGAAGGAAGGAAGGAAGGAAGGAAGGAAGGAAGGAAGGAAGGAAGGAAGGAAGGAAAAAAGGAAGGAAAGAAGGATGAAAAGAAAGAAGGATGAAAAGAAGGAAGGAAGGAAGACAGAATAAAAGAAGCTACTGTAGTAGCTAATTAAACTATATATATATAAACACAGAGAAAGTCTTAAAGCCAACTACTCTTCCCTAACAACTCTGAAGCAGACCCTAACAAAATAGTGTATAATAAACTCATGTTAAAACTCAATTTAGATAAAAGCAGAAGCATTAAATGTACATAAAGACTAGAGAAGAGAACAGCTATAATTGAGATGAGTTTAGTGGTTGGGATGGATCTAGGATGAATTGGGGGCAGGACTAGGTTTGAATATGAATCGAATATATTTTATGCATGTATGAAATTTTCAAATAATTAATAAAATGTTCTAATTTGAAAGTAGAAATAATAATAAATGAATGAAGTAAATAAAGAGGAAAGACAGGAGAAGGAAATGCAGCATTGAGATTTGTGTTGGGATTTTGGACTCACTGCAATCATTTCTCACCCAACTGTAGACCACCTGTGAAGCAACCTTAGGCCTTCTTGGATCTGAAACTCAGAATTCTCGGTTTCACAAGCATTGACCCATACAGAAGGTAAGTGACTCTCAATGTAGAGCTGCTCCACCTCACGCATGGGATCACTGGTGTCCTCAGATGTCACAAGCTGGTGGATTTTGCTCACTAACACACAAGAGATATGACCTCTGAACAGTGGCCCCTTCATTACCCGGGATCTGCTGCCTGCACTTCTCAGTGTGTTGCTGTCTGTCATTCACCAAACCCATCACTGCCTTCCACAGCTGTCTCCCACAGGGCTGGTCTGGAAACCTATCTCCAGTCCTTTTTATTTACCAGAGTAGCTTGGACTTAAAGGTTAGGCCTTTCTCAAAATTGCACCTTGTTGGATAGCCCTCTGAAGCGTTGAAGAGGAGAAAATGTATTTATTTCCTTTATCTTGATTAGTGCCAACAGCAGGGTCACTGTCCCCAAATTCCGGAGATTGAATTAATGCTTGAAAGAAACATGGGCTCCCCTTTGGGGGTTAAAATACTTTTTTTTTTAAAGTAGAGAACCATTATATTTGGAAGAGGCTTTTTCTCATTTCTACCCGCCCCCCCTCTCTCATGGAACTTGTGCTGGAGCATTTGACAGCTTGCTACTCCTGTGTCTCAGTTCTTCTCAGCTGTTCTAGTGCTTCCTTTGTGATTCCCCATGTTAAAACCTTTTTACTTTTTTTAAAAATTTTTTATTAATTACACTTTATTCATTTTGTATCCCCCCATAAGCCCCTCCTTCCTCCCCTCCTGATCCCACCCCCCCTCCCCATTCTGCATGCATGCAACTCACCAAATCCACTGATAGGGGAGGTTCTCCTCTTCTTTCTGATCTTAGTCTATCAGTTCTCATCCAAAGTGGCTGCATTGTCCTCTACTGTGGCATGGTAAGGCTGCTCCCCCCTCAGAGGGAGGTGATCAAAGAGCAGGCCAATCAGATTCTGTCAGAGGCAGTCCCTCTTCCCATTACTATGTAACCCACTTGGACACTAAACTGCCATGGGCTACATCTGTGCACGGGTTCTAGGTTATCTCCACGAATAGCCCTTGGTTGGAGTATGAGTCTCTTGGAAGTTCCATGTATTCAAATTATCTTCTTCTGTTGCTCTCCTTGCGGAGTTCCCGTCCCCTACCTCTCTTACTATTTCCTACTTCTTACATAAAATTCCATTCACTCTGCCCATCAGTTGGCCATCAGGCTCAGCATCTGCTTTGACAGTCTATACTGCAGAAGCTTACAGAGGCCCTCTGTGGCAGGTTTCAAGGTTGTTTCCTGTTTTCTTCTGGCTTTCAGAGGCCCTCTGTAGCAGGTTCCGAGGTTGTTTCCTATGTTCTTTTTCTTCTGATATCCATCCTCTTTGCCTTTCAGGATGGGGATTGAACATTTTAGTTAGGGTCCTCTCTTTTCCTTAGTTTGTTTACATGTTCAGATTTTAGTGGGTATATTCTATCTTGCATGTTTATATGAGTGAGTATATACCATGTGTGTCTTTTTGCTTCTGGGACAACTCATTCAGGATGATCCTTTCCAAGTCCCAACATTTACCTGCAAATTTCATGACTTATTTTTCATTGCTGAGTAATACTCCATTGTATAGATGTACCACAGTTTCTGCATCCATTTTTCAGTTGAGGGGCATCTGGGTTGTTTCCAGCTTCTGGCTATTACAAATAAAGCTGCTATAAACAAGATTAAGCAAATGTCCTTTTTGTGTACTTGAGCCTCTTTTGGGTATATGCCTAGGAGTGGTATGGCTGGATCTTGAGGAAGCGCTATTCCTAGTTGTCTGAGAAAGCACCAGATTGATTTCCAGAATGGTTGTACCAGTTTACATTCCCACCAGCAGTGGAGAAGGGTTCCCCTTTCTGCACAACCTCTCCAGCATGTGTTGTCCCTTGAGTTTTTCATCTTGGCCATTCTGCAGGGTGTAAGGTGATATCTCAGCGATGTTTTGATTTGCATTTCCCTAATGGCTAATGAGGTTGAGCATTTCTTTAAGTGCTTCTCTGCCATTCGATATTCCTCTGCAGAGAATTCTCTCTTTAGCTCTATTCCCCATTTCTTAAGTGGATTACTTGGTTTGCTGCTTTTCAGCTTGTTTAGTTCTTTATATATACTGGATATGAGTCCTCTGTCAGATAAAGGGTTGGTGATGATTCTTTCCCAATCTGTAGGCAGTCGCTTTGTTTTGATGATGGTGTCCTTTGCTTTACAGAAGCTTTTCAATTTCATGAGGTCCCATTTATTGATTGTTGCTCTTAGAGCCTGTGCTGTTGGTGTTCTGTTCAGGAAGTTTTCTCCTGTACCAATGAGTTCTAGGGTATTCCCCACTTTTTTTTTTCTAGCAGATTTAATGTGTCTGGTTTTATGTTGAGGTCTTTGATCCACTTGGACTTCAGTTTTGTGCAGGGTGATAAGTATGGATCTATTTTCATTTTTCTACATGTAGACATCCAGTTGGCCCAGCACCATCTGTTGAAGATGCTATCTTTTTTCCATTGTATGATTTTGGCATCTTTGTCAAAAATCAGGTGTCTGTAAGTGTGTGGATTTATTTCTGGGTCTTCTGTTCGATTCCATTGATCCACCATTCTGTTTCTATGCCAGTACCATGCAGTTTTTACAACTGTTGCTCTATAGTACAGACTGAGATCAGGGATGGTGATTCCTCCAAAAGATCTTTTATAGTAGAGGATTGTTTTAGCAATTCTGGGTTTCTTGTTATTCCATATGAAGTTGAGAATTTTTCTATCCAGGTCTGTAAATAATTGTGTTGGCAATTTGATGGGAATTGCATTAAATCTGTAGATTGCTTTTGGTAAGATGGTCATTTTTACTATGTTAATCCTGCCAAGCCATGAGCATGGGAAATCTTTCCATCTTCTCATATCTTCTTCTAATTCTTTCTTCAGCGACTTGAAATTTTTTTCATACAAGTCTTTGACTTGATTGGTTAGGGTTACACCAAAGTACTTTATGACATTTGTAACTATTGTGAATGGTGGTGTTTCTCTAATTTCTTTATCAGCCCTTTTGTCTTTTGTATACAGGAATGCTACTGATTTTTTTGAGTTAATTTTGTATCTGGCCACTTTGCTGAAGGTGTTTATCAGCTGTAGGTGTTCCCTAGTAGAGTTTTTGGGGTCACTCATGTATACTGTCATATCATCTGCAAATAGGGATAATTTGACTATCTTACTTTCCCATCCGTATCCCCTTGATCTCCTTCAACTGTCTTATTGTTCTAGCAAGGATTTCCAGCACTATGTTTAAGAGATATGGAGACAGTGGGCAGCCTTGTCTTGTCCCTGATTTCAGTGGGATTGCTTTAAGATTCTCTCCATTCAGTTTGATGTTGGCTATAGGCTGGCTGTATATCGCCTTTACTATGTTTAGATATGTGCCTTGAATCCCTGATCTCTCCAGTACTTTAAACATGAATGGATGTTGGATTTGGTCAAATGTTTTTTCAATATCTAGGGAGATTATCGTGTGTTTTTTTTTTTCTTTAAGTTTGTTAATATGGTGGATCACATTGATGGATTTCCATATATTGAACCCCCCTGCATACCTGGGATGAAGCCTACTTGGTCATAATGGATAATATCTTTGATGTGTTCTTGCATTCGGTTTACAAGTATTTTGTTAAGTATTTTTGCATCAATGTTCATAAGGGAGATTGGCCTGAAATTCTCTTTCTTTGTTGAGTCTTTGTGAGGTTTAGGTACCAAGATGAATGTGGTTTCATAGAATGAGTTTGGTAATGTTCCTTCTGTTTCTATTTTGTGGAATAGTTTGAAGAGAATTTGAGTTAGCTCTTATTTGAAGGTCTGGTAGAATTCTGCGCTGAAGCCATCTGGTCCTGGGCTTTTTTGGATGGGAGAATTTTGATGACTGCTTCTATTTCTTTGGGGGATACAGGACTATTTAATTGATTTACCTGGTCCTGATTCAGCTTTAGTAAGTCAAATCGATCAAGAAAATTGTCCATTTCATTTAGATTTTCAAATTTTGTGGCATATAGGCTTTTGAAGTAAGTCCTAATGATTGTTTGGATTTCCTCAGTGTCTGTAGTTATGTCCCCTTTTTAATTTCTGATTTTGTTGATTTGGGTGGTGTCTCTCTGCCTTTCAGTTTGCTTGGCTAAGGGTTTGTCATTCTTGTTGATTTTCTCAAAGAACCAGCTCTTGGTTTCATTGATTCTTTGAATTGTTTTATTTGTTTCTAATTGATTTCAGCCCTGAGTTTGATTATTTCCAGCCGTCAACTCCTTTTTAGTGTCTGCTTCTTCTTTTTCTAGGGTTTTTAAGTGGGCCATTAAGTTGCTTGAATGAGCTGTCTCAAATTTCTTCTTGAAGGCACTTAGTGCTATGAACTTTCCTCTTACACTGCTTTCATTGTGTCCCACAAGTTTGGGTATGTTGTGTCTTCATTTTCATTGAGTTCTAGAAAGGCTTTACTTTCTTTCTTTATTTCTTCCCTGACCCAGCTGTCATTTAGTAACAAGTTGTTCAGTTTCCATGTGTGTGTAGGCTTTTTGCTATTTCTGTTGTTGTTGAAGTCCAGCTTTATTCCATGGTGATCAGACAAGATACAAGGGATTATTTCAGTCTTCTTGTATCTGTTGAGGCTTGCTTTGTGACCAACTATATGGTCTATTTTGGAGAAGGTTCCATGAGGTGCTGAGAAGAAGGTAAATTCTAATGTGTTTGGGTGTAAAGTTCTGTAGATGTCTGTGAGGTCCATTTGATTCATGACCTCTGTCAGAGATATTGTTTCTTTGTTTAATTTCTGTTTTGTTGACCTGTCCTTTGTTGAGAGTGGGGTGTTGAAGTCTCCCACTATTAATGTGTGGGGATCTATATGTGGTTTAAATTTTATCAATGTTTCTTTTACAAATGGGGGTGGTCTTGTATTTGGGGCATAGATGTTCAGGATTGTGATGACTTCCTGGTGGAATTTTCCGTTTATGAGTATGAAGTGTCCTTCCCCATATCATTTTATTAATTTTGGTTGAAAGTCTATTTTATCAGATATTAGAATGGCTACTCCTGCTTGTTTCTTGGGTCCATTTGCTTGGAAAGTCAACTTCCAAACTTTTACCCTAAGGTAATGTCTATCTTTGTGCCTTAGGTGTGTTTCTTGTATGCAACAGATTCCTGGGTTTTGTTTATGTATCCATTCTGTTAATCTGTGTCTTTTTACTGGAGAGTTGAGTCCATTGATGTTGAGAGAGATTAATGACCAGTGGCTGTTAGATCCTTTGATTTTGATGTTGGCTGTGTTCATAAGGTTGTGTGCTTGGTTGCTTTTTGTTTTAGTATAGTAAGGTTAATTATTTCCTGTGTTTTCTTGACAGAAGCTAATTTTCTTGGATTGTATTTTCCCTTCCAGTGTCTTCTGTAATGCTGGATTTGTGTGTAGGTATTGTTGAAATTTGTTTTTGTCATTGAATATCTTGTTTTCTCCGTCTATGAGGACTGAGAGCTTTGCAGGGTATAGTAGCCTGTGTTGACATCTGTGTTCTCTTAGGGTCTGCATGATATCTGTCCAGGCCCTTCTGGCTTTCATAGTTTCTGTTGAAAATTCAGGTGTGATTCTAATGGGTTTGCCATTATATGTTACTTGGCCTTTTTCTATTGCAGCTTTTAGTATTTTTTTCTTTGTTCTGTATACCTACTGTTTTGATTATTATGTGGCGGGAGGATTTTCTATTCTGGTCAAATTTGTTGGGGTTCTGTATGTATTGGCTTCTCCTTTAACTTGGGGAAATTTTATTCAATGATTTTGTTGTAAATATTTTCTGGGCCTTGGAGACGGGAGTCTTCTTCTTCCTCTATACCTATTATTCTTAGGTTTTGTCTTTTCATATTGTCTTGGATTTCTTGGACGGTCTGTGTCAGGAATTTTTTTGGATTTAACATTTTCTTTGACAGATAGAGCAATTTCTTCCATTGTATCTTCTACACCTGAGATTCTTTCTTCCATTTCTTGTATTCTGTTGGTTATGCTTACCTCTGTAGTTCCTGTTTTCTTCCCTAAATTCTTCCTCTCTATTATTTCCACCATTTGTGTTTTCTTTAATTTTTCTAGTTCTATCTTCAGGTCTTGAGTTGTTTTGTTTACTTCCTTCACCTGTCTGATTGTATTTTCCTCTTTTTCTTTTAGTTCCTTCAACTCTGTCTCTTTAATTTCTTTCAGTGATTTAATTATTTCTTCTCTGAAGGCCACAAGCTGCTTGGCTGCATCTTCCTGTATTTCTTCACGGATGGCCATAATCTGCTTATCTTTAATTTCCTCCATTTCTTTACGGATAGCCATGATCTGTTTGGTTTTAATCTTCCTCTAATTCTTTACGTGTTTTATTTGTTTCCTCTATTATCCTCCTTGTCAGCATAGATGTAAGGTCATCTTCTTGATTTTCTATTATGCTGCATTGTCCAGGGCTGTTCGCCCCTGGATGGCTGGGTTCTGGAGATGCCATATTGCTCTGTCTTTTGTTGGTTGAGCTTTTACGCTGACCTCTACCCATTGGGCTGATTTAGGTGTTGGCTGTTCGTTTCTGTGCTTCCTGGAGTCCTGAGGTAGGGAGAATCCCCTTGGCTGGTAGATGATTTTTCCTGAAGGAGTCCTTCTCTGCTTTATGGTTAGTGTATGGCCAGTGTTTCTCAGGCATTGCCACTGCTCACCTCAGGTTTATAGCCCTGAGTAGTAGTTGTGGTCTTTGTTAGGCAGGAGGGGATCTCCTCTTTCCCATAGAAGTTCTCAAGACAGCTGCCCCACTGCTGGGTTTCTTGTTATGAATTTAGTGTGCTGCAGCTCACTAAATTTCCAGGTACAGTCCTCTTGAAGAATCTGCTGATTCCCTAACTGTGGGGTTTTGTCTCATCAGGGAAACTCAGTCTGTTATCCTGGGGCACACAGTTCTGTCCGGGAAAGTGAGAGGTGCACTCAGCAAGCCTCTGGGCCAGAGGCTGAGTTCTCCGCTCTGGGCTGGAGGATGTGCACCTAGGTTGAGTTGTTGCCTTGGGGCCTGCTCTGGTCTGGAGGCTGGGTGCATCACTCTGGACCAGAAGCTGTGTGTCCCTGTCTGGGATGGCAGCTGCAGGCACTGCTCTGGTCCAGACGCTGTGGGTGCAGTCCTCTTGAAGGTCCAGGGATTCCCACAATTTTGACAGTCTAGCTACGGATAACTGGTTGATCCTTGGCACAGTATCTGAGGGCTTCTGTAATGGCTCTCTGGTTTTGTAGGTCTGAGAATGCAGCTGTGTGTCCCAGTGCCCTAGGGGAACTCAATAATAGTGGCTGAGCACAGCGCTCCTGCCTGCATTAGAGCCTAGAGTCTGCGTGAATGCAAGGAGTCTTTTGGTGCTGGGTGTTCTAAGCATTAGAGCTGATGATCCCCTCCGCTGGGGGTTTCCTTATGCCAGAGACACCCAGTCTTTGCTTTGGGGAACACTGTTCTGTCTGGGGTGGCGAGTAGAACCCACAGGTACAGATGCCCTTTGTGGCTTCACCTTTCTGGCAGTTCAGAGCCTTGGCTGCTGCCTAAACTGGGTTATTTTCCTTAGACCATTTCGGGGTGGGGGTGTTGGCTGAGTGCTCTGAGAACAGACCAGCTGTTTCCTTCCCTATGGGTTTGCACCTGCCAGTGAAACACAGTCTCTGGTGCCTGGTGCCCTGGTGCCCACAGTTCTATCTGAGGCGGCGATTCAGGCTTGCAGGCAGGGCTCCATGTAGGCACCTGGGTCCCGGCTCTGGCTCTGGGCTGGCTCCTGATGCGCCCGCAAAACCTGAGTCTTTTCAAGGGTATGTCTGGGTGACCTGAGGTCGGTCCCAATTTTTTCCTGCTCCGTGGGGTTATCTCTCGACTGGGAAATCCAGTCTATGGTGTTGTGGGCCCACAGTTCAGTCTGGGACAGTGACCAGATTGCGCTGGCGTGTAGCTCTGGGCTGGCGACCAAGAGTCTGGCGGAACCAGGATCTCTTCCGCGGTTTAGCCAGGTGAGTTAAAGCTGATTGAATCCCCCACCATGGGGTATCCTCTCACCTGTGAAACACAATCACTTGTGTTTTATGGCCGCGAGTTCTGATTGCTGGTCACTGTGCCAATCCTGCTGTGCTGCACCTCAGAATGAGAGTCCTCCCGGCGCCGCCATCTTACTCCGCCCATTTTTTTATTAATTACAATTTATTCACTTTGTATCCCCCCATAAACCCCTCCCTCTTCCTGTCCGTATCCCACCATCCCTTCCCCTTCTTTATGCATGCCCCTCCCCAACCCCACTGATGAGGAGATCCTCCTCTCCTTCCTTCTGATCTTAGTCTTTCAGATCTCATCAGGAGTGGCTACATTGACAGCTTCTGTGGCCTGGTAAGGCTGCTCCCCCTCAGGGGGGAGGTGATCAAAGAGCAGGCCAATCAGATTATGTCAGAGTCAGTCATAGCCCAGATGCCTCTCAACTGAAGAATGGATGAAGATCACCCTTTTAACCCAGCTCCTACAGAAGACCCAGCAGACAGGATCATATTGCTTGCACAAGGTGTTTCTATGATTTGTTTCATTTTGTTTGTTTGCGTGTTTATTTGGGGGAGGAAGTTTGCAAAGAGGAAGTGTGCATAAGAGGGGAAAGGGAGATGAGTGGGAATCTCACAAAGAATGATGTGAAACTCACAAAGAATCAGTAAAACGTTTTAAAATATAACTTTGCCAAACTGAAATCTGAAATGTCCCAGTTAGAAAAGAAAAAAACAAAACAAACAAAAAAAAAAACAAAACAACAACAACAAAAAAAAACAGCAAAAGGTTCCATTTACGCTGAACCCAGGATATAAGAGAGGCACTATCACCTTGGCAAGGTAGGTTATTTTTACGTACATAATCTCCAGAGCTCTATCCACTTTTTTTCCATGAAAGTAGCTCTCAGTTCTGCTCATAAGAATTTACACATTACTCTATACAAAGAGGTTTTGTCCAATTCTAAATTGCCAACAGTGGCAAATCAGATCTTGGGCTTAAATATTCTGCAGTTTTTGTCTTTGATCCAGACACATTTCTTATTTGTTCCTTTGTCATTATTTTGACACTTTAATTTAGTACTTGTACATGGATAAAATGTGGTTGGAGCCAATACATACCCCATTCTGTTCCCTCCAATTCTTCTCTCATAGCAGTCAGTGTGTGCCTGAATCTCCAGGGCTGACAGATAAATGTCCTTGCTAGATAGTCCAGCAAGTGGATAGCTACTGTTTCAGGATGAGATCCTGTCTCAGAAAATACAGTAAATACCAACCTTTAGACTCCACACAGGACATGTACACACACATACACACAATCTTTTTTTCTAAAAATATAGTCCCCTTACATTTGCTCTGGGTTCTCTACCCTAGTTGCAAGCTGTAGCTAGTTGCCTAGCTACAAACTCAGCTGCAGCATTTTAAAAATAGCTTCCTTTGTGGCTTGGTGGCTCTCACTTGTAAACCCAGTACACAGTGGGCAGAGGCAGGCACATCTATTTGAGTTCAAGTTTTCCATGATTTTGTAGAAAGTTTCTGGAGAGCCAGTGTGCCTCCCCCTTAAAATTCTTCTTATCACTTCTCCAGTCATGGGCCAAGATGAGGGGCTATTCCCATGTGCCTACCACAGTATCCCTTTCTGTAGGCAATTCCTATAGCTGCTGCTGGTGGTGGTAGTGTTTTTCGAGTGTCTGTTTCGATTTTTGTTTTCCCTGTTTTGTTTTGTTTTATTTTTGTTCTGCTCCTTTATCCTTGGCCATCTCTATCTCTAGACATAGATCCAACCTGGAGCTCTCACTTCATCATCTCTTTTTCTGTCTCTCTCTCTCTTGCTTATTCATGCTCATTCATTATGTCTCTCAAAGTCTGTCTCTCCTGCTCTGTCTCTGTGTGTCTCTGTCTGTGTGTGTCATTGTCTCTATTTCTGTCTCTGAAGACAAAAGTCGAAAAACAGATTTCTTCTTAGGTCTGTTAAGAGGCTGAACATCCCAGGGAGTCTCAGCTCCACTACACTAGTACTTTTGTACTAGTGTATAACCAATATACAATGTTTTTTTTTTTTTTTCTAGCCCAGGTCTCAACCTTATTATGACTTCTCTAAATTTGTACAAATTGACCAACGTACTGATAATTACTTTTAATGTGCATTCATTGGTAACTCATTGGATCACTCAACAATAAACTCAGGACATTTTTCCATACTCTAGTACAATGTGCTGGATACAAATTCAAGGTCTTTCATTCACTTTCTGTTTAGTCATGGCTAAAATCCTCATTGTTTTGTTTTTTTTTTTTATATTAATCACAGGCTTTTTATTTTGTATCCCATCCCGTAGCCCCCTCCCTCATTCCCTCTCAATCCCACGCTCCCTCCCTCATCTCTCCCTGCCCCTTTCCAAGTCC
>NW_026588739.1:0-4923 GCF_907164565.1 Psammomys obesus | reverse complement strand
CAAGGGAAAGTCAGGATCTAGTTCATATTATAGAACATTCACACTAGCACACACAAGCACACACACACACACAAGCACACACACACACAAGCACACACAAGCACACACAAGCACACACAAGCACACAAGCACACGCAAGCACACACAAGCACACACACACACAAGCACACAAGCACACAAGCACACACAAGCACACACACACACACACAAGCACACACACACACAAGCACACACAAGCACACACACACAAGCACACACAAGTACACACAAACACACAAGCACACACAAGCACACACAAACACACACAAACACACACAAGCACACACAAGCACACACAAGCACAGCTTCCTGTTGCACACACTGCAGCATTTGCCCCAGGGTCCAGCCATGATCAGACTAAGCCATCACAGAAGACTGCCCTTTCATGCTTATGGTGCCTACTTCAGGCAACGCTTCAGTTACGTGGCCTGTTGCTCTAGTGCAGATCCTGGGTCAGCTGTTCTAGGTAGGACAGTAGATCCTCTTAGCTAAGGGTCATTTAGGAGAAGTTTCTGACCCGAGCAAATCCTAGTTACTTTGACTGTTATCTTGATTCAATCTCCAGTCACCTGGGAAAATGGAACTTTAACTATAGAATTTGCTTCAGTCACATTGGCCCGTGGCCATGTCTGTGAGAGAATGTCTTGATTGATGATTGGTATGGAAGGACCCAGCTCACTGTGGGAGGTATGATCCCTAGGCAGTTGGGCCTGGCATAAGCAAGACAGCAGTAGTCAGCGTTCCCTGGCAGAATCTGCTTCCAGTTCCTGCCTGAGCTCCTGCCCAGTGTCATTAAATGATGGTCTGGGCATGTAAGGCAAATAAACCCTTTTCCCAGAGTTGATTTTGTTCAGAGTGTTTTATAACAGCAACAAAAGAGCAAACTATCACAAAGGTTGACCCTCTGAGTCAGGGCAAGATCACCCACATGCATCTTGCTAGAGTACCTGGAACCCCGAAAAATATAAATATCTAAAACTCATTAAATCATAGATGAGCTCTCAGAAAAACAAACAGAATTCTCAAAGTGTCTCATAGAAGGCCCAGGGAAAGAATGAAAGGCCAAAACCAAAGCAAAGGCAAGAGAGCTTATTGGTCGCTAGGACAATCATGCAGTAGAGAAGGACTCCAGCCCACTGGAGTCGAAAACTGTTGCAGAGAAGGGCTGCCAAGCAAATACAATGCCACAAAGGCTTTGAAAACATAAAAACATGTGCCAGGAAAACTCTTCCGTGGACATAGATAAAAATAAGAAACAGTGGTCGTCTAATTTTGTGTGGCAAGTGCAATCAGGAAAGAGGTATGCATATTTAAATAGATCCAAGAAACGATAGCAAAATGAAGGGAATGCTGTATAGTCGAAATAAATATACAGGGAAATAAGTAAATGCACAAAGATTAAGATCTTTTCATTTTTGAACTACTTACACACGATGTAGATGTAGCTGAAGCAGAGATAAAAACGCTGTGAGACTGAAGGAAGTGATGCAGACTGAACGTTCTTGCATATGTTCAGTACAAATGTGAGGTAAAGGGACGAAAGGTGCAGAAAAGAAGTAACCTGGGGGAATGGAAGCTCCACGGAGCTGGCCAGGTGGGGTCCAGACAGGCAGAGGGCTGCCGAAGCCCGTGGGAAGAGTGAACAAGCCGGAGAAAATGAGCGCAGGCCACTCATGGTCAGAAGTTGGGGTGTCTGTGATTGACGTTTATGCCCCTGCGAAGGAATAATGATTTCTTAAGCGCTTACCTACGTGTCCTGCAATTCTTTACATGCTTACGCGTCTCACATCCGTCCCTGCTCCTGAAAGCAGAGACATGAATGTTTTTGAATTTGTTACATTTCCCAGGTGAGGGAGGGAACCCCGGCCAGCTCATTAAGTTACATGTGGAGTCTCCTGGTAATCAAGTGAAAAAACGATGGATTCCAATCTAGCCAGCATATCCTGTGAACAAGGGATGGGGCATAGAGAGGCCTATTCACAAAAGCAGGGCCCCAAAGCATCAGCTTTGGAGTTCCTCCTTCTGGGATGGTAATAGGCCAGGCACTTTGCAGAACAACTTTCCAGTATCCAAAGAGGCTGAAGGAAGCATGTGCCCCTGAGAGCCGGCTTGTTCCTTGTGAGGAGAACTGGCTTAGGCATGCAGGGGCTTGCTACATGGAGCTCATGGACGTGTGCTGCTTTTGACCTTTCTGGCTTTGGGCTCTGTATGTTCCCCATACATCCATGGTGAGTCTCAAGGCACATGAAAACATACAATTAACACCTACCGCCTACAATCTCTTAAAAGCTAAATACAGCCAACCCTGCCCCTTTTTCCTAACCCTCCCTCCTTTCCTCCCTCTCTCCCTCCCTCACTTCTTGCCTCATCTCTCTCTCTCTCTTCCCTCTCTCCATTTCTTTCTTCTATTTGTTTGATTCTGGTAGTACAGCCTGGGCCTGTACACGCTAAACAAGCAAGCACTTTATCACAGACCTGTAGCCTTATCCCAATTCATTTCTAATTTCTACATTTTTCTCCATCTTCTTTATCACATGGTACACACCCAACTTCCATTTGGAAACTACCAACAAGGTCCCAGCTATTTCTTTTCTTATTTTTTAATGTTTTACTTATTCATCAAATGTGTAATGGGTTTGCCTACATGAGTTTGTTTGTACCATGTATATCTAAGAGGCTTCAGAGGCCAGAAGAATGCATAGGATCCCTTAGAACTGGAGTTACCGGCAGTTGAGAACCTCTATGTGGGTGCTGAGAACAGAATATGTAAACAAATCAGCCTTCTCTCTAGATATTTCTACATTCTCCCACCAAAAGCTGCAAAACAGTACATTTAAAAATATTATTTCTGAGAAAATTTTAGGTTTGTAGCAAAATTATGAAGCGGGTGTAGAGACATACCATCCTCCATGTGTGTAACTCCCCATTGTCAACATCCCCAACAGGAGTGCTGTATTGGTAACAATACCTGAAACCATATTATTATCTTGCCTACAGGTTGCCTTTGGGTTCATCTTTGGTGCCTGTATTGCATGAGGTCAGACAATAAGAGATATTGTTCAGGTTTTGGCTCTAGAACCTTGTATTTTGGTCTCAATGTTGCATCTCACTATCACTGAATAAAGTGACTCAGGATGGCTTGCCCTCAGGATGGTGAGGTCATCCTGTGCTACCTCTCCTGAGAGGTCATAAGGAGTCATGGTGTGCTGGTTTGAATAGGTTTGACTCCTATACACTAATGTGTTTGGATGCTTGGCCCGCTGGGAGTGGCCTTGTTGAAGAAGTGTGTCACTGTGGGGGTGGGCTTTGAGGTCTTCTATACTCATGCTCTGCCCCATGGGGTTTGAGAGCTTCCTCCTGCCTGCCTGAGGAAGCCAGTGTCTTCCTGGCTGCCCTTGGGTCGAGATGTAGAATTCTTGGCTTCTCCAACACCATGTCTGCCTGGATGCTGCCATGCTTCCCACCGTGATGATAACGTACGAACCCTCTGAAACTGTCAGCCAGCCCCAGTTAAAGTTTCCTTTTTAGAGTTGTGTTGGTCATGGTGTCTCTTCACAGCAGCGAAAACTGTAGCTAAGACATATGGCCTTTTTAGCTTAGATTCTTTTACTTACAAACTTAAGGTTGCTCTGGCTTTTATTGTCTTGTGTGTGTGTGTGTGTGTGTGTGTGTGTGTGTGTGTGTGTGTGTGGGCATACTCATGCATGAGCTTGCATGTATGTGTATGTGAAGGTGCTTACACATATGTGTAGGCGTATGGGAAGGCCTGAAGTAAACCTTGGCAGTTACTCCTCAGAATACACACAGCTTGCTTTTTTCAGACAAAGAAAGTCTCTCACTTGGCTGAGAATTATCAAGTGGGCTACAGTAGCTGGCCAGTAGGCCCCAGAGATAGGCCTGTGGGGTTGTGTCTGGCTCCCCGGCACAGGGGACTTAACACAGAGACCCACAACTATACAACATGCAGAGAGTGAGATATTTGGGAACACTCAGTTCCAAGTGGGGTGTCTCAGGGTTTGGGGTCTCTGTGGAAGACGAGGCAGAAAGCTTGTAAGAGCCAAAGGCAGTAGATGACACTAAAGGAGCAGTGTCTGCCCACAAGACCATGCATGTGTGACTCACGGAAACTGACAGCACACGAGAGCTGAACATGCTCAAGCCGTGTGTGGTCCCGGGCCTGACAGAGGGAGTGAGTCCCACCCCGATGGAGAAGCTGTCTGAAATTGATAGCTGCTGGCCAGGAGAACATCAGCTTGGTCTTAATGAAGTGTCCCTGTGTGTCCCAACCACGTAACACAGCAGCGTTCAAGGGCTCTACAGTGAGAGGTTGCCTCGTCTTTGTAAACAGCCTCCCTCTTCCTACTCGGCTGCTCTATCTGTTCAGTTGCCGTCAGTGTTCCAAGATGTTAAAAAGTTAAAAAGTCTGTAGCAAAGAATAGCCTTCAACCTCAGAGCCTCCTGACTGTATCCCCCATGCGCTAGGCTTGTGGGCCAGTGCCTCTCTGTAGTCCTGGGGATAAAACCAGGGTTTCTAATGTGCTAGGCAAGCCTCTACCAACTGAGCGCTCTCCAATGTCTTAATTTGCATTTCTCAGGTGACATTATGTAGAATGTCTTTCATATGTTTACTGTGACATGTTTGTTCTCTATTGTGTTTCTACTATTATAGTTATGTTGGTTTTCTTTTCTTCTTCTTCCTCCTCCTCCTCTCTCTCTCTCCCTCCACTCCTCTCCTTATGTAACTCAAGCTGGCACGGACTTGACCATTCTCCAGGCTTAGTCTGGACACTGGGGTTACAGTCACTGGGGTTACAGTCAGAAGCCACCGTTCCTGGCCCTAGTGTGAATGTTCTATAATATGAACTAGATCCTGACTTTCCCTTG
>NW_026588738.1:0-27444 GCF_907164565.1 Psammomys obesus | reverse complement strand
GAGAATTCTCTGTTTAGCTCTGTTCCCCATTTTTTAAGTGGATTACTTGGTTTGTTGCTTTTCTGCTTCTTTAGTTCTTTATATATACTGGATATTAGCCCTCTGTCAGATAAAGGGTTGGTGAAGATTCTTTCCCAATCTGTAGGCTGTCTATTTGTTTTGATGACAGTGTCTTTTGCTTTACAGAAGCTTTTCAGTTTCATGAGGTCCCATTTATTGATTGTTGTTCTTAGAGCCTGTGCTGTTGGTGTTCTGTTCAGGAAGTTGTCTCCTGTGCCAATGAGTTCTAGGCTGTTCCCCACTTTTTTTTCCAGCTGATTTAGAGTATCTGGTTTTATGTTGAGGTCCTTGATCCACTTGGACTTTAGTTTTGTGCAGGGTGATAAATATGGATCTATTTTCATTTTTCTGCATGTAGACATCCAGTTGGTCCAGCACCATTTGTTGAAGATGCTGTCTTTTTTCCATTGAATGGATTTGGCTTCTTTGTCAAATATTGAGTATTCATAGGTGTGCTTTTGGCAGGATGGCCATTTTCACAATGTTAATCCTACCAATCCATGAGCACGGGATATCTTTCCATCTATGAGATCTTCTTCGATTTCTTTCTTCAGAGACTTGAAGTTTTTCTCACACAGGTCTTTCACTTGCTTGGTTAGAGTCACACCAAGGTACTTTATGTTATTAGTGGCTATTGTGAAGGGTGTTGTTTCCCTAATTTCTTTCTCAGCCTTTTTGTCTTTGGTATACAGGAGGGCTTCTGATTTTTTTGAGTTGATTTTGTATCCTGCCACTTTGCTGAAGGTGTTTATCAACTGGAGGAGTTCTCTGGTTGAATTTTTGGGGTCGCTCATGTATACTATCATATCATCTGCAAATAGTGACACTTTGACCTCTTCCTTTCCAATTTGTATCCCCTTGATCTCCTTTAGTTGTCTTATTGCTCAAGCAGCTCTTTCTTAAAAACTTCAGACTGACTTTCAGAGGAAGCTGGTAAACTTTCAGGATAAGTTAAGAAAAGGAATAAGCATTAGCTCTCCCCGTTTCCTGACTGTGGACACGATGTAACCGGTCATTCCAGGTCCCTGCTGCCTTGCTTTTCTTCCGTCAGTAGACTATTTCTCTCGTATCAAAGCTGAAATAATGCTTAGCTTCCAAACTTCTAAAAAATAAAATAAATAAATAAATCTGCAGGCTGTCCAGCTGACAGACTGACACTCACCTGCATGTCTAAAAGTACTGACATTTCAAAAGATATAAAAGGCATTCTGAGCATGGTTATCCAAAATCTAAGACTTAGACTCCAAACTTGACCACTGGAAAAAAAAAACAAAAACAAAAAAACAAAAAACACCTAAGTAAAATATAGATTGTGGTTAACTCTAAGAAGATGAATATTTATGTTGTAATTTTACCTCTATTGTCCAAAGCCGTAGCAACAAGGTGTGGCCCACAGTGAACAGAGCCTCAGAACTTAGTATAGTGCCGTAAAAATACTGGGTGATTATCTCAGTATCACCTGAGACTCATTGTAAATCAGGGTTTTCTCCAAGTGGTTAAGATAGTATTGGTTGATTTTGAAAATCTTTATTATTATTATTGTTATTTGTGTGTGTGTATGTGTGTGTGTATATGCCCACTGGCATACCTGTACAGGTCCCATGCTGTACAGATGAACAATTTGCCTTATTTCTCTCCTTCCACTATGGTTCCTGGGGCTCAGACTACAGTTGTCAGGTTTGTGTGGCAAGTGCTTGAACCCCCTAGCCTATCTTGCTGATACACTTTTTTCTCTGTCTAAAGATTATATAGGAGTAGAGTTGTGTATGTTGGTAAGCCCTGTAAATTCATGCAAACTTTTGGTTCTTCTATTTTTGTTGAGTAACAGAGAAGCGATGTGAATATAAAACTTGAATAACAATAAATGTGCTATTTACTTTCATGCTTGTAGAGAAAGGATGACCTCAAAACACTGTAGTGATAATCTTATTTATTATAGAAATTCAAGACATCTTTAAGAGCTTTGGTGCTTACCTCAAACTTCAAATATCCCTGGTATCACTAAATTTAATGAAGAATCTTAGAAAATGGTGTAAAGCCATTTCTAGATATAATTCTGTGTCTTTTGTTACAGAAACATTAGACATTAAGAGCAAGGATTGATTTTGTTTTATGAACCAGGATACAGCTTATCGTAGAGAAGCTTCTATGGGCTTAGGAAAAGAATGTATATTTTTTATGTTTGGGTGGAATACTCTGTAGAATTCTGCTAGGTCTCTTTGATACACGATGTTACTTAATTCTGATGTTTTTATGTTTATTTTTCTCTCCAGATGTCCATCTATTGGAGAAACTGGGCTATTAGGACCACCTACTATTAATGAATTGTTGCTGATCTTTGTCTTTAACTCCAGCAGTATACTTTTTATAAAACGGGGCATACTGAGTTTGGTGCCTATATTTTCTACTGCTTAGAATGAAGTCTTTGTTTATCTCTTCTGATTAGTTTTCATTTGAAGTCTATTTTGTCAGTTATTAGAATAGCAATGCTTGCTTTCTTCTTGATTCCATTTGCTTGAAATATTCTTTTTACATCTATTCACTTTAAGGTGGGGCCTGTCTTTAAAGCTGAGTTTCTTTTAGACAACAGAAAGATCTTGTTGCTTAATTCATTCGATAAAGCTGTGTCTTTTAATTGGAGAGTTGAAGCCACTGATATTTGTGTTTTGCTGTTTGTGTTCTTAGTCATATTTCATTTTTTTCTGTAATTACAACTTCATTTGTTTTCTTTTTAGAGTTTCTTAAATAAGCATTTAGGCTATGTTTATTCCTCTCTTCAGTCTGAAGTATTTCTTCCAGTATTCTCTGTAGGGATGGTTTAGTGTATGACTTCTTTTACTGTTTTTGTATTGTGGACAGTTTTTCTTTTTTTCAGCTATATATAGTTTTGCTTGCTTATTTTAACCTTCTGATTTGATCAGCGTCCAGAGATGTACTAGATAAAGATATTAGGCTCACTCTATAGATTGTTGTTTTCACAATGTTGAGACAGTTTGTTCTGAAATTTTATAAGAATGGCATAAATATTTGCTAAGAAGAAGCTAACATATACTGAAATGCATTTTACTTAGTAGGTATATAGCTTGATAAGGTATAATTGCATATTCATGTGTTCTTTAAAAATAGAAAAATTTGTATGTGCAGTATTCCTCAGCTATCATCAGGATAATAGAAAATGACTGTGTATTTCCTTATAGCAGGTAACAGTGATCTTCCTGTATCAATGATACCAGGACTGATATGTTTCACAGACAGGCATAGAGCATGGGACACAGAGCATCATGGTTATAATAAGATAGAACCATGTTTTATCTCCTTTCTCCTGGGTTATCCGTGGGGTAGAAAGTAAACCCTTTGAAATTCTTAGATTTCTTTGTGAAATCTGTATCTTAATATTTAATGTGTAGACTTTCTGACATTTTAGAAACTATTGTTTTATTAGTGAATATTATTTGTACAAAATGATACAAAGCATTATAATGTTTTAAACATGTCTAATGTATATCTATCATAGTCACCCTCATATCACCCTCTATTGCTAACCTCCTTCTTCCACTGGCCTACCCTTCCCTCCAAATAATCTACTTTCTACTTTCATGTCTAGATATGAGAGAAAATACATGAATTTTTCAGAGTCTGTCTTATTTCAGGTAGTATAATGGCCAGTCATTTTCCTTCACTTATTTATTATTTATTATAGAAATACAAGACACCTTAAAGAGCTTTGGTGCTTAGTTCTTTGTGTATGAATTTCTTCTTTGTGTATGAAGAATACCATGTCATATACAAATACCACATTTTCTTTATCTGTTCATGTGGGCAAGGGATGGAGACCTGGGTAGCTGTGTATAAGCTCATAAGCATGGTCAAGGACCCTAATTCCTTGGACCCATGGGAACAGCAGAGCCTTTCATAAGTGAGATTCAGAGACTTCCTTTGGTCCAAGTACAGATGTCACAAACTATTGACCTCAGCGAACAAGAGTGTGCAGGGGCAACTGTTGTGTGTTGACTGATCCCTTTGGCTGTGTGCCCAGGAGCAGTATAACACAGGGGTACTTAGTAACTTTACTTCTTGATCTTTAAGGATTTCCATACTGATTTCAGTATGTATAGTGGCTTCCCTAATTTGTGTTTTGTTAAAAGTAAGTAAGGGTTCGTGCCCAGCATACCCTTGCCAGCAGTTGTTATTTTCCTGATAACAGCCTTTGCAACTGGAGTAAAATGTTTTCTCAACATAGATTTGGTATTCATTTCTCTGATATGTATTTATTAGTGTTTAATTTATTCACTTGTCATTTGTAATTCCCTCAGTAACTCTGTTCAATTTGTTTTTCACTTACTGATTGTAATATTATTGTTATTATTTTATTTTTGACCTGTGTTGCTATGCATCTGAGGTTGGCCTGGAACTTAATATATAGTCAAGGCTTGCCTCAAATTTGTGAAACTCCTGTTCAGTCTCCCAAATTCTTGGGTTTCTTTCTTTCTTTCTTTCTTTCTTTCTTTCTTTCTTTCTTTCTTTCTTTCTTTCTTTCTTTCTTTCTTTCTTTTCAGTCTCTCTAGCTCTTTATATAATTTATATACTAATCCTTTCTTGGATGGATGAATAACTGGCAGTAGTTTTCTCTGATTTTGTAGGCTGCTTCTTCACTCTGTTGATTGATTTTTAAAAATTTTACCTGTCTGTCTGTCTATCTATTTATTGCTGGGCAAGTTCTTCAATTGTAATTCATTTGTCAGTTTCTGAGGCACTGGAGTCCTGTTCAGAAAGTCTTCACCTATACTTATATACCAAAGTGTTTTTCTCTTGATGTTTCAAGATTTCAAGTCTGATTTTAAGAAGGTGGGAAATCTCTTCCCTAGGGTCCTCCTTCTTGTTTAACTTCTTTAGGTCTATAGATTTTTGTATCTTATATTATATAGCTATATTATATTATATTATATTATATTATATTATATTATATTATATTATATTATATTATATTGCTAATATCCACTTAGAAGTGAGTAGATACCATGTGTGTCTTTCTGCTTCTAGGATACCTCACTCAGGATGATCTTTTCCAGTTCCCACCATTTGCCTACAAATTTCATGATTTCCTTGTTTTTGATTGCTGAGTAGTATTCCATTGTGCAAATGTACCACAATTTCTGTATCCATTCCTCAGTTGAGGGATATCTAGGTTGTTTCCAGATTCTGGCTATTATGAATAGAGCTACTACAAACATGGTTGAGCAAATGTTGTATGGTTGTATGGTTGAGCATCTTTTGGATGCCCAGGAGTGGTATAGCTGGATCTTGAGGTAGTGTTATTCCTAATTTTCTGAGAAAGTACCATATTGATTTCCACAGTGGTTGTACAAGTTTATATTCCCATCAGCAATGGAGGAGATTTCCCCTTTATCCTCAACTTCTCCATCGTGTGTCATCCCTTGAGTTTTTGATCTTAGACATTCTGATTGGTGTAAGGTGACATCTCAGGGTCATTTTGATTTGCATTTCCTGGATGAATAAAGGCACTGAGCATTTAAGTGTTTCTCTGACATTTGATATTCCTCTATTGAGAATTCTCTCTTTAGCTCTGAATGGAATAATTGGTTTGTCAGTGTTTAACTTCTTGAGTTCTTCATATATTCTGGATATCAGCCATCTCTCAGATTTAGGTTTGGTGAAGATTTTTTTCCTGTTTTTAGTCTGTAATTCAGAAGGGAAAACAGGATAAACATCGGAGTAGGAGAAGACAGGAAACAGGATAGAAGCCTTCCACAGAGGGCCTCTGAAAGACTCTACCCATTAGGGTATCAAAGTGGATGCTGAGACTCATAGCCAAACTTTGGGCAGAGTGCAGGGAATCATATGGAAGAAGGGGGAGATAGAAAGACCTGGAGGGGACAAGAGCACCACAAGGAGACCAACAGAGCCAAAAAGTCTATGCCCAGAGTGACCTGCAGAGACTGATGAATCAACCAAGGACCCTGCAGGGGGAGGACTTAGACACCCTGCACAGATGTAGCGCATGAGCAGCTCAGTCTCCAAGTGGGTACCCTAGTAAGGGGAGCAGGGGCAGTCACTGGTATGAACTGGGTTGCCTGCTCTTTGGCTCTTTGATCAGCTCCCCATGGGGAGGTGGCCTTGCTAGGCCACAGAGAAAAAAGACCCAGACAGTCCTGATGAGACCTGATAGGCTAGGGCCAGATAGTAGGGGAGGAGGACCTCAGTAGACTAGGGGAGGGACTTGGTGGGGAGAAGAGGGGGTAAGGATGGGACCGGGAGGAGATTAGGGAGGGGGCTACAGCCGG
Source organism: Psammomys obesus (assembly GCF_907164565.1). Classification (NCBI taxonomy): domain Eukaryota; kingdom Metazoa; phylum Chordata; class Mammalia; order Rodentia; family Muridae; genus Psammomys; species Psammomys obesus. Next base: position 21,082 of record NW_026588738.1, on the reverse strand, counting down.
GATACAAAATGAATAAATTGTAATAAATAATAATAATAATGAAGAAAAAAATTAAAAAGAAGGTGAGAAATATGGATCTAGTTCTTAGTCACTGTTCTGTTGCTGTAAAGAGACAATATAACCAAAGACACTCTTCTGAAGGAAAGCATTTAATTGAGGGATTGCTTTCAGTTTCATGGGCTTACCCATTATCATTACTGTTACCACCATGGCAGGGAGGGAAATGGTGGCAAGGAGCATATTGACAGGGAACACATTGGCAAGGAGCATGGTGGCAGGGAGCATGTTGTGGGGAGCATGGTGGCAGGCAGATGTGCTGTGGAAGTAGTGAAGAGCTACATCCTGAGCTATAAGCCAGAGAGACACAGCCTGGCACAGGCTTTTTGGAACTTCCAAGCCCAACCCCTAGGGGCACACTTCCTCCAAGTCCACACTCCCTAATCTTTCTAATCCTTTCAAAGAGTTGCACTCACTGGTGACTAAACATTTAAATATATGACCTATGAGGCCATTTTTACTCAAACCAACACAAGTTTCATTGTAGTTTTCCAGTACCTTTTCCTGGAGGGGCTATCTTTTCTCACATTGTATTTTTGCATTTTTGTTATAAATAAGATGCCTGTATTTATGCAGATTTATGTCTATGCCCTCTGTTTTATTCCTGTAGCCTTTGTATCTGTCATGTGCTAATATCATGCTGCCTTTTTTCCTATGGTTTTGTAGATGGGTGATTTGAAGATGGGTATTGTGACACCCTTTGTATTGCTCTTTCTGCTTAGAATTACTTTCGCTATCAGGGGTCTTTACTGCTTCCATATGAACCTTTTCCTAGTTCTCTGAAGAAGGCCATTAAGATTTTTGATAGGAGCTGTATTAATTTTATAGACTGAATTCTGCAGACTACCCACAGACATGGGGAGTCTTTCTACCTCATAGTTTGTTCTTTTATCTCTTTCTTCAGTGCTTTAAACTTTTGTACAATGGGTCTCCAGAAACTATTCCTTCTTTGTGAAACTTTATATTCTTTCTGACCATCATCTTGCCTCACTTAATGTTTGTTCCTCCTCCTAAGTCATTGCCATTCTGTTATCTATTTCTATGAGCTCAACTATTATTTTCGATTCCACATATAAGTAGGTGAGATTGTGTTGTATTTTCCATTCTATGCCTGGCTTATTTTACTCATCACATTGTTCTTCAGGTTCATCCATGCTGAAAGTAATAGTATTTCTTCACTTTTTTTAATTGCAGAACCGTATCCCTGCATCTCTTTGTGTCTTTTTTTCTGTATGCATATATAAGTAACATCTGAGTGAATTCTGGCAGACACTATTTTGACAGAAAATTCTATATTTTCGCCATCAAGATGTGACTATTAACACATATATTCTATCTACAATAGCTGGCATACAGTGGGAAGTAACTGTATGCCAGGTTCCTTTCCATTACATCACCCTTCCTTCTTAGCCTACAATAGATAAATAATCACTGTCTGGAGCAAGAACTTTTAAAATGTGGCCTCGAGACCAGCTACATCAGAATTGTTAGGAAGAGGGAAGGGTGGCTGAAAAGGAGGCCAAGATGGTGACCTTTTTGATAAACTTTATTAGAAGGGATAACAGCACAGCCACAAGCAGCCATGACTGGATATTGAAATGGAGAATATTAGGACAGAGAGCCATCCTGGACAATATGATGGGAGATCTTAAAGAGAAATATCTTTTCACATGGACTATCAGAAGAGATAAAGCATCATGGCTATAGGCATTCATGAGGAGTCTTAAAGACATAAACCACTCAGTTCTGAGAATATTAGGAGAGTTATTAGTATCATACCAGAGACAGCATGATGCCTCAGAGGGAGAGGAATAAAGCCTTTGATTCCATATGAGAAAGTAATTATTGACTCTTATATGCCGAGGAGGGAAACAAGCTCCTTACCAAGGGACCCAGCTTAGCCTAGTCTATGTGTTGGAAGTAACAAGGCAGGGAGGCACTAGACAAAAGTAAAATTTTTATTCAAGGTTATCCCGCACTTGCTTATAGCTGGAAGAAAAAGGAAGACTTCAAGGGCATATAAGAGTAAGCTTTATTACCAACCCTGCCCAGGAACAGAGACTGGAGGGGTGTGGCCTGGTTTCTGGAAGAGAGACAGAGACTGCTAAAGTGGCTGTGATCCAAGAAGGACCCCCAGAGGGCTTGTCAGAGATGTAAATTTTGTGTTCCGCCATACACCTCCTCTATCAAAAATATTAATGGTGGGATCATGAAATATGTACAACCCTCTGCAGTCAATTCTGGTGCATTCTCAAGCTTAAAACTACTTTCTTAAAGTATAGGATTCTGTTTAAACCAGAGTTCAACAAACTTATTTCTATTCATATTATCTCTGAACAAATCCAGTCATTGCAGAGGCTGCAGGAACCTTGCTTCTGAGTGCAGGATCCAGGCCTGTCATTATCCTAGGCCTGGACGAGATTCATAGGTCAAGAAGCATTGAGGGTGGTAAACCCCAGGATGGACCAGGAACTTTGAATGATATGTCCCTTTGGTCTATATTTTCAGCAGTATGTGGACCAATTTTGCTTTCTTGGCACTGTCAGAATTCATAATTTCTGCCAAACAAATAGATGTGAAATTGTATATCATTGATTTTAATTTTCATTTTTCATATTCTTTTTTAATTAAAAAACATTTTATTGATTGTTTTGTGAATTTAACATCATGTACCCCAAATCCTCTCATCTCCTCATTCCCTCCTATCTGCCCTCCACCTTTGCAGCATTTCTCACAAAATAAAATAAAATAAGATAGAATTAAAAAAAAATCATGTCATGGAAGCTGAAATATGTACAAAGCATAACCTTTTGTCCACACGTCTTCATATGAACACAAATGTTCATTAAAATGAATAATTGGTCTGTTTGGAAGCCTTTGGCTTCTGCTATACTATAGCATCCCCTGAATCAAAGCTGGAAAAGTGAATGTTATTGAGTTACAAGAGACAACCTGGACCAGGGAGCCATTTAGGCACTCTTTTAAAAATATTTTTCATTATTATTATTTATTACAATTTATTAACTTTGCATTCCATCTGTAGCCCCCTCTCTCATCGCCTGCTGGTCCTACCTTTCTTTCCTCTTCCTCCTATGCCTCTCTCCTAGGAGAGACTGATAGGGGAGGTCCTCCTACCTTACTATCTGACCCTAGCCTATAGGTCTCATCAGAACTGTCTGGATCCTCTTTTTATATTCTTTATGTGATATTTGGAAGCTTTCTCCTGTCAGTAGATCAGATACACATGGACACATTAAAGGTAGAAACCTGGAAGGACATGACAGTGAAAGTTCCATTCAGCTTTGTGATTATTATTATTATTATTATTATTATTATTATTATTATTATTATTATTATTTTACGAGCTTGGTGGTGTGAGTGAATACAGAGACGATCTTAGGTCTATCCAGTGGCTACAGTTTCCTAGATGGATGATCCACAGTTTTGGGGTGCAAACGGTATTATAGGCTGTAATCATGATTCCCTCCACAATGCAGCAATTATCACGGATGACCTTTTCAAGGGGGGCAAAGACGTTAGTGGCACGGGAGGCATCACTGATGATGTCGAGTGGGTTGAAATTCTTCTCGTGGTACACGCCCATCCGAACAGGGGAGCATTGGTAGAAGGGGCAGAGATAATGTGGCTTTAGCTTTCATCTTTCAATGGGCATAAACATTCTCCATGGTGGTCAAAGCACTAGTGTACTGTATAACAGGCTAGGCATTACCGTCAGCCTACATGATCTTGGTGGGTCCTGCTCTGGGAAAGGAGGTGGACTTCTGAAGTGGGAATTTCTGTTTTCCTTGAAGACTGAGTTTTGTCATGCGATATCTTGCAGCAAGCTGGGCACATGATGTTTTACCCAGGTTGGCTTGTGAGAGGGCATATGATGTTTTGCGGTGAGCTCTCATATGTGAAGGGTGTGCCTTTGGCCAGCTGAGCCCATCCATGGTGTGGGTGAACTCTGAGGAAAGGACGTATATAGAGGCCCCCATACAGTGAGACATCACTTTTTGGGTCAACAGCTCTGTGCTGATCCTCGAGCTCTGACACTTGACTTCTCAGGGCGAAATGTTCCAGAGTGCACCTCCTGACAATACAACTGAGTCCTGTGGCTTTTGCTGACTTTGTGTTTCTGCTTTGTGTTGGCCTTTAGACTGGACTGCTGGTATCCTGATGACTGAGTTTGACAATCCCCTAAAGACCCATCCACTCTAATCAGCAAAAACAGAGGAAGATGATGCAGCCAGTCCTGATGAGACCTGATAGGGTAGGGTCAGATAGAAGGGGAGGAGGTGCTCCCCTATCAGGGGACTAGAGAAAGGTCATAGAGGGAGAAGAGGGAGGGCTACTGAGCCTGGGAGGAGATGGGGGGGGGTTACAGCAGAAATACCAAGTGAATAAATTGTAACAAAAAGTATTGGAAAAAAAGAAGTAGATAAAAGAGGATTAAAGCTCTTTTCCCTACCAATCTCCTACCTAAGGTTGCAAGGGGGTGGAGCTGGAAGGAAAGTAAAGGTGCTTAAGAAGAAAAAGAAAAGAGGAAACCTAGGAACCTGCTACAGAGGACCTCTGAAAGCCAGAAGAAAACAGGAAACAACCTCAGAACCTGCCACAGAGGGCCTCTGAAAGCCTCTGCCATGCAGACTATCAAAACAGATGCTGAGCCTAATGGCCAACTGATGGCAGAGTGAATGGAATTTTATGTAAGAAGTGGGAAATAGTAAGAGCTGGAGAGGACAGGAACTCCACAAGGAGAGCAACAGAACAAGAAAATTTGAACACAGGGAACTTCCCAGAGACTCATACTCCAACCGAGGACTATCCGTGGAGATAACCTAGAACCCTGACAATGCAGCCACTTCTGATGAGAACTGATAGACTAAGATCAGAAAGAAGGAGAGGAGGACCTCCCCTATCAGTGGACTTGGGGAGGGGCATGCATGCAGAAAGGGGGGGAGGGTGGGACCGGGAGGGGAGGAGGGAGGAGCTTATGGGGGGATACAAAATGAATAAAGTGTAATTAATGAAAGTTAAAAAAAATAATAATAATAAAAAAGAAAAAAATCTGTTGTTTCCAATGACATATTTAATTGTTCTTTTTCTTCTTTTTCCTCTCTCATGCTCTCTCTTTCTATCTCTCTTTCTCTCTCTGTTTCTCTGTCTATCTCTCAGTCTTCCCCCTGTGTTGTGCGTGTATGTCCCTTACACGCTTATGGGGGGATACAAAATGAATAAAGTGTAATTAATAAAAGTTAAAAAAAAAAGAATCCTAAATAGGAGAGGCCCTCCTCCCTTACTATCTGACCTTAGCCCACCAGGTCTTATCAGGCTGCCTCCTCTTCCTCTTTGGCCTGGCAAGTCTACCACTCCTCCCCAGCGGGAGGTGATCAAAGAGCTGGCCCCTGAGTCCATGTCAGAGACAGCCCCTGCTGCCCTTACTAGGAAACCCACATGGAGACTGAACTGCCTATGTCTACATCTGAGGAAGGGGTTTAGGTCCTCTCTATGCATGATCCTTGCTTGGAGCAACTGTCTCTGCAGGCCCCCATGGGTTAGACTAGGGGAGGGGCATAGGGGAAGAGGATGGAGGAAGAGTGAAACTAGGAGGGGAACTACAGCAGGGTTACAAAGTGAATAAACTGTGAGAAATAATAATAATAATAATAATAATAATAATAATGATGATGATGATGATAATAATAATAATAATAAATTATTTTCCGAAAAAGAACCCTAAATAAAGTAGGTTTGGTGAAAAATCTAAGCCTACACACTTTCCATTGGTGATAAATCTCCCGTTCTTAGTGTGTATGAAACTTGTCATTTCCATGGGTTCCATTTCACAGAAGAACATGTAGATAATGAAGGCGAGGTCAACGAAAGGGTCATTGATAGCAAGGATGTTCACTTGTCTGGAGTTGACAATAGCCCTGGTAACCAGATGTTGGTATGACCAATCTTTTCACCATTATGTCTCAGAGGGGCAGCAGGCACTTAAGGAGAGATATTTGTATCTCTCAGTGCTGAGGAGCAGAGAGCCCTTTCAGTTGATGGCTTGTGTCTTGATTCCTTCCACATCTTTTTGATGAAAAAATTTAACTTACAATGTAATCAAATTATCTGGTACTTTCCCATAAAATTCACAGCTCATCCCTTCTTTAAGGACTCCTTCCCCCTGCTCTTCCCATTGATCTGCAAACTTACTCCACAGTGCATGTTCCTGCATTATATCCTTGAATAGTTATTCTTTGCCTTTCCTTCCCCAAATCTGTTTTAGAATTACATTGTCAAATCATATGAAAAACCCATTGAGATTTGACTGAAATTTGACATTTTAATTTTGGAGAAAATTGACTTTACAACATCGACTTTTATTAAAAGAATTTAATGTAGTTGTATCTTTTCCCCTAGAATTTAAGAATATTTGTCCTGCTAATCTGTCGGACATTTTTTTATTCTCTAAGTAGATATTCACTTCCATGACAACGTATGATATTCCTTTGTTTCATTCGTCCTTACTATGTATATATATGTCTATACATATATACACACATATATACATATGTATATATATACATGTATATTCTCTCTATATACATTATTATGTATATATTTATACATTTCTTCTTGCTTTGGTTTGCTTAATTTTACTTCAACTGTTATAAAAAAGAGAAGTAGCAGTAATATCTTGCAGTATCTCTGATTTTTAAACAGGGCTGTACTGAATGCTTTAATCTTGTCAAAGAGAGAGGGAGGGTGGGATTGGGAGGGAATGAGGGAGAGGACTACAGCTGGGATACAAAGTGAATAAACTGTAATTAATTTAAAAATAAAAATATAGTAAAATGTAGACAGAGGCCAAATAAGATTTTGAATGTTTCTTTCAGCAAAGAGTCATTCATAAATTAGGAAGCTCCAAATTGATATGGACTGGGAGTTTTCCTAAGGAGGTATAAGGAAGAGACTCTAATCCAGGAGAAGCAGAAAAGTAAAGACACATACACCGTCTCTTCCAGGGAGAGTCTCCATACATAAGTTTACTGCATGCATGTGATTAGAGGATCTTCAGTACTGCTTGTTCTAATAGTCATTTATAAGAAATCTCAATTACTATTTATATTGGCAATTTAAACATGTGTAGGTTATTTATGATGCCTGATTGGCTTTGTCTGTTAAAGGCTTCTTCTAGAGTCTCTCTTTTTTCTTTGTTAATTTAATAGTTTTGAAAACTTCGTATGTGAATACTGCATCTGTGCATCTCCTATCCCTCCCTCCCTGCTCTAAGTCCTTCCATGCCTTTCTCTCAAATTTATGATCCCTCTTTTTATTATTGTCATATATATTTATGTGCTGTCATATAAACAATAGTAAATATAATATATATATTTTTACTAGTCTCTATTTTAATTTGCATTACTCATTATGCTTCTTACAAGTTTTAAAAAATCTTGTTCAGTTTAAGAAATTTTTTCTTAAATTTATTGAATATTTTAATCAAGAAAGAAGACTGAATTTATTTAAAATTATTTTGTGTATTGCATTAAAATGACAGAGGTTTTTTTCTTACAGAATTATCTTTTGTTAATTGTATTATGAGGTTTTGTTTTGTTTTGTTTTTTGAGCCAGGGTTACTCTGTGTAGCTTTGGCTGTCCTGGAACTCACTCTGTAGACGAGGCTGGTCTTGATCTCACAAATATCTGCCTGCCTCTGCCTTCTGAGTGTTGGTATTATTAGTAAGAGACTTTTATGTTGGGAGGACAAAGGAGACTTGCCAAGATATTTTCTCTAAATCTTTCAAGAATATCTTTATGCATTTTCCAGTTTTGTTTGAGTTTTGACTGTCTACTCCATGATAATGAATGTTTCTCTTTTTCTGCTTTATTTTAATATTTCATTTATGTTTTAATAATTTCAATATTGAATTGATCCAGAGACATTTTTTTGGGCTTGTCTGTTTGAAACTCCAGTCACTGTTAGGAATTCTTCTGGTGCTAATGTTTTCTTGTTCATTATTTATAGCAAGTCAGAATCCTGTCTATTTATGAAAATTACTGCTGGAGATTCTTTCTTCATAGGGCCTTTTAAGACTTCTGTAACTCAATGTAATTGATTTCTTTTTGGTCCTCTACTGTATTTTACTAGTATTTCTATTTGGCCATTAATAATTGTTCTTTGTTCACTTTTTGTTTACTTGTTTGAGTCTTTACTCACTTTTGTACTTCTAGTATCAGTGTCTGGCATCTGTGGGAGAATTGGTATATGAAGGAAAAAAACAATCATAATCAGAACATGTTTGAAAGTAGCTGCTACTATATGACCTTGGCCCAATTAATAAATGTTCTTGAAACTACGGTTCACTATTTCTAAAATAAATACTATAATGGATTTATTTTCATGATTATGAAAACAGGATTAAATTAAAAAGTATTTTTAAAGTGTTTGGTTCCTTGTTATTTATTATCTCTGATATATTACACACAAGTTGACATAGGATAGGTGTCTATTTTTAATGGAAATTCTATTGCATTATTTTAAAACTTATACCAACTTTTACTTTAGTGCCACAAGTAATAGAAACTGGTTTCTACCTGCACTTGTCAAAGAAACATCAGCTTCGGGCTATTTGGCAAGGATTCTCTGCACAGTGCTGTCTGAGGTGCGGCTGAGTTGATAATCCTGCTGTTTCTTTCTGGCTAATGATTCTCTCTTAGTGTCAGAGAGACCTGCGGGAGGCCTAGTTGGTGATTCCATCTGGAGCGCCATTGTACTGTGACAGGGGAAACTTGTCGTAGCATGGCAGCTGCCTCACAGCACACCTCTAGTTTGTCCAAAAATTAAAGGACGGAGTACTGCTCCACTCAGGAACAGTATTTTCACCAAGAATCCTAACGTCAGGTATGGATACTTGGTATATGTCATAATTTTTTTTTCTTTTTTATTATTATTTTTTTCCTTTTTAGTTACATTTTGTTAACTCTGTGTCCCAGCTGTATCCCGCTCCCTCATTCCCTCCCCAACCCCACACTCCCTCCCTGGTCTCCTCCCTGCCCCTTTCCAAGTCCACTGATAGGGGAGGACCTCCTCCCCTTTCATCTGACCCTGTTTTATCAGGTATCTTCAGGGCTGGCTGCAAAGTCCTCCTCTGTGGCCTAACAGACTGCTCCTCCCCTGGGGGGGGAGGGTGTCAAACAGCCTGCCCTTGAGATCCTGTTAGAAATAGTCCGTGTTCCCCTTACTTTGGAAAACTACTTGGTTACTGAGCTACCACGGGCCACATCCGAGCAGAAGTTCTAGGTTATATCCATAGATGGTCCTTGGTTGAGTGTCAGTCTCAGAAAAGACCCTGTGCCCAGATATGTTTGGTCCTTGTAGAGCTCCTATCCTTTCCATATCATACTAACTTCCCTTCTTTCATATGATTCCCTGCACTCTGCCGAGGGTTTGGTTATGAATCTTAGTGTCTGCTTTGAAACACTGCTAGGTAGAGTCTTTCAGATGCCTTTTGTGGTAGACTCCTGTCATAAGTTCAATGCACATCCCATTTGTCTTTCTAAATGAGGATTAATCACCTTCACCTGTGTCCACTTTCTTGATTATCTTCTTTAGGTGTGTAGATTTCATTATGTTTATCATATCTTGTAGGTCTATATAAGCGAGTATATACCAAGTTTGTCTTTCTCCTTCTGGGCTACTTCACTCAGAATGATCTTTTCTAGATCCCACCACTTGCCTGCAAATTTCATGATTTCCTCCTTTTTGATTGCTGAGTAGTATTCCATTGTGTAAAAATACCACAATTTCTGTATCCATTCCTCCATTGATGGACATCTGGGTTGTTTCCAAGTTCTGGCTATTACAAATAAAGCTGCTATGAACATGGTTGAACAAATGTCCTTGTTGTGTACTTGAGCAAATTTTGGGTATATACCTAGGAGTGGTATAGCTGGGTCTTGAGGTAGCACTACTCCTAGTTGTCTGAGAAAGCGCCAGATTGACTTCCAGAGTGGTTGAACCAGTTTACATTCCCACCAGCAATGGAGGAGGGTTCCCTTTTCTCCACAACCTCTCCAGCATGTGCTATCACTTGAGTTTTTCATCTTGGCCATTCTGATGGGTGTAAGGTGAAATCTCAGGGTCGTTTTGATTTGCATTTCCCTAATGGCTAATGAGGTTGAGCATTTCTTTAAGTGTTTCTCTGCCATTCGATGTTCCTCTTTTGAGAATTCTCTGTTTAGCTCTGTTCCCCATTTTTTAAGTGGATTACTTGGTTTGTTGCTTTTCTGCTTCTTTAGTTCTTTATATATACTGGATATTAGCCCTCTGTCAGATAAAGGGTTGGTGAAGATTCTTTCCCAATCTGTAGGCTGTCTATTTGTTTTGATGACAGTGTCTTTTGCTTTACAGAAGCTTTTCAGTTTCATGAGGTCCCATTTATTGATTGTTGTTCTTAGAGCCTGTGCTGTTGGTGTTCTGTTCAGGAAGTTGTCTCCTGTGCCAATGAGTTCTAGGCTGTTCCCCACTTTTTTTTCCAGCTGATTTAGAGTATCTGGTTTTATGTTGAGGTCCTTGATCCACTTGGACTTTAGTTTTGTGCAGGGTGATAAATATGGATCTATTTTCATTTTTCTGCATGTAGACATCCAGTTGGTCCAGCACCATTTGTTGAAGATGCTGTCTTTTTTCCATTGAATGGATTTGGCTTCTTTGTCAAATATTGAGTATTCATAGGTGTGCTTTTGGCAGGATGGCCATTTTCACAATGTTAATCCTACCAATCCATGAGCACGGGATATCTTTCCATCTATGAGATCTTCTTCGATTTCTTTCTTCAGAGACTTGAAGTTTTTCTCACACAGGTCTTTCACTTGCTTGGTTAGAGTCACACCAAGGTACTTTATGTTATTAGTGGCTATTGTGAAGGGTGTTGTTTCCCTAATTTCTTTCTCAGCCTTTTTGTCTTTGGTATACAGGAGGGCTTCTGATTTTTTTGAGTTGATTTTGTATCCTGCCACTTTGCTGAAGGTGTTTATCAACTGGAGGAGTTCTCTGGTTGAATTTTTGGGGTCGCTCATGTATACTATCATATCATCTGCAAATAGTGACACTTTGACCTCTTCCTTTCCAATTTGTATCCCCTTGATCTCCTTTAGTTGTCTTATTGCTCAAGCAGCTCTTTCTTAAAAACTTCAGACTGACTTTCAGAGGAAGCTGGTAAACTTTCAGGATAAGTTAAGAAAAGGAATAAGCATTAGCTCTCCCCGTTTCCTGACTGTGGACACGATGTAACCGGTCATTCCAGGTCCCTGCTGCCTTGCTTTTCTTCCGTCAGTAGACTATTTCTCTCGTATCAAAGCTGAAATAATGCTTAGCTTCCAAACTTCTAAAAAATAAAATAAATAAATAAATCTGCAGGCTGTCCAGCTGACAGACTGACACTCACCTGCATGTCTAAAAGTACTGACATTTCAAAAGATATAAAAGGCATTCTGAGCATGGTTATCCAAAATCTAAGACTTAGACTCCAAACTTGACCACTGGAAAAAAAAAACAAAAACAAAAAAACAAAAAACACCTAAGTAAAATATAGATTGTGGTTAACTCTAAGAAGATGAATATTTATGTTGTAATTTTACCTCTATTGTCCAAAGCCGTAGCAACAAGGTGTGGCCCACAGTGAACAGAGCCTCAGAACTTAGTATAGTGCCGTAAAAATACTGGGTGATTATCTCAGTATCACCTGAGACTCATTGTAAATCAGGGTTTTCTCCAAGTGGTTAAGATAGTATTGGTTGATTTTGAAAATCTTTATTATTATTATTGTTATTTGTGTGTGTGTATGTGTGTGTGTATATGCCCACTGGCATACCTGTACAGGTCCCATGCTGTACAGATGAACAATTTGCCTTATTTCTCTCCTTCCACTATGGTTCCTGGGGCTCAGACTACAGTTGTCAGGTTTGTGTGGCAAGTGCTTGAACCCCCTAGCCTATCTTGCTGATACACTTTTTTCTCTGTCTAAAGATTATATAGGAGTAGAGTTGTGTATGTTGGTAAGCCCTGTAAATTCATGCAAACTTTTGGTTCTTCTATTTTTGTTGAGTAACAGAGAAGCGATGTGAATATAAAACTTGAATAACAATAAATGTGCTATTTACTTTCATGCTTGTAGAGAAAGGATGACCTCAAAACACTGTAGTGATAATCTTATTTATTATAGAAATTCAAGACATCTTTAAGAGCTTTGGTGCTTACCTCAAACTTCAAATATCCCTGGTATCACTAAATTTAATGAAGAATCTTAGAAAATGGTGTAAAGCCATTTCTAGATATAATTCTGTGTCTTTTGTTACAGAAACATTAGACATTAAGAGCAAGGATTGATTTTGTTTTATGAACCAGGATACAGCTTATCGTAGAGAAGCTTCTATGGGCTTAGGAAAAGAATGTATATTTTTTATGTTTGGGTGGAATACTCTGTAGAATTCTGCTAGGTCTCTTTGATACACGATGTTACTTAATTCTGATGTTTTTATGTTTATTTTTCTCTCCAGATGTCCATCTATTGGAGAAACTGGGCTATTAGGACCACCTACTATTAATGAATTGTTGCTGATCTTTGTCTTTAACTCCAGCAGTATACTTTTTATAAAACGGGGCATACTGAGTTTGGTGCCTATATTTTCTACTGCTTAGAATGAAGTCTTTGTTTATCTCTTCTGATTAGTTTTCATTTGAAGTCTATTTTGTCAGTTATTAGAATAGCAATGCTTGCTTTCTTCTTGATTCCATTTGCTTGAAATATTCTTTTTACATCTATTCACTTTAAGGTGGGGCCTGTCTTTAAAGCTGAGTTTCTTTTAGACAACAGAAAGATCTTGTTGCTTAATTCATTCGATAAAGCTGTGTCTTTTAATTGGAGAGTTGAAGCCACTGATATTTGTGTTTTGCTGTTTGTGTTCTTAGTCATATTTCATTTTTTTCTGTAATTACAACTTCATTTGTTTTCTTTTTAGAGTTTCTTAAATAAGCATTTAGGCTATGTTTATTCCTCTCTTCAGTCTGAAGTATTTCTTCCAGTATTCTCTGTAGGGATGGTTTAGTGTATGACTTCTTTTACTGTTTTTGTATTGTGGACAGTTTTTCTTTTTTTCAGCTATATATAGTTTTGCTTGCTTATTTTAACCTTCTGATTTGATCAGCGTCCAGAGATGTACTAGATAAAGATATTAGGCTCACTCTATAGATTGTTGTTTTCACAATGTTGAGACAGTTTGTTCTGAAATTTTATAAGAATGGCATAAATATTTGCTAAGAAGAAGCTAACATATACTGAAATGCATTTTACTTAGTAGGTATATAGCTTGATAAGGTATAATTGCATATTCATGTGTTCTTTAAAAATAGAAAAATTTGTATGTGCAGTATTCCTCAGCTATCATCAGGATAATAGAAAATGACTGTGTATTTCCTTATAGCAGGTAACAGTGATCTTCCTGTATCAATGATACCAGGACTGATATGTTTCACAGACAGGCATAGAGCATGGGACACAGAGCATCATGGTTATAATAAGATAGAACCATGTTTTATCTCCTTTCTCCTGGGTTATCCGTGGGGTAGAAAGTAAACCCTTTGAAATTCTTAGATTTCTTTGTGAAATCTGTATCTTAATATTTAATGTGTAGACTTTCTGACATTTTAGAAACTATTGTTTTATTAGTGAATATTATTTGTACAAAATGATACAAAGCATTATAATGTTTTAAACATGTCTAATGTATATCTATCATAGTCACCCTCATATCACCCTCTATTGCTAACCTCCTTCTTCCACTGGCCTACCCTTCCCTCCAAATAATCTACTTTCTACTTTCATGTCTAGATATGAGAGAAAATACATGAATTTTTCAGAGTCTGTCTTATTTCAGGTAGTATAATGGCCAGTCATTTTCCTTCACTTATTTATTATTTATTATAGAAATACAAGACACCTTAAAGAGCTTTGGTGCTTAGTTCTTTGTGTATGAATTTCTTCTTTGTGTATGAAGAATACCATGTCATATACAAATACCACATTTTCTTTATCTGTTCATGTGGGCAAGGGATGGAGACCTGGGTAGCTGTGTATAAGCTCATAAGCATGGTCAAGGACCCTAATTCCTTGGACCCATGGGAACAGCAGAGCCTTTCATAAGTGAGATTCAGAGACTTCCTTTGGTCCAAGTACAGATGTCACAAACTATTGACCTCAGCGAACAAGAGTGTGCAGGGGCAACTGTTGTGTGTTGACTGATCCCTTTGGCTGTGTGCCCAGGAGCAGTATAACACAGGGGTACTTAGTAACTTTACTTCTTGATCTTTAAGGATTTCCATACTGATTTCAGTATGTATAGTGGCTTCCCTAATTTGTGTTTTGTTAAAAGTAAGTAAGGGTTCGTGCCCAGCATACCCTTGCCAGCAGTTGTTATTTTCCTGATAACAGCCTTTGCAACTGGAGTAAAATGTTTTCTCAACATAGATTTGGTATTCATTTCTCTGATATGTATTTATTAGTGTTTAATTTATTCACTTGTCATTTGTAATTCCCTCAGTAACTCTGTTCAATTTGTTTTTCACTTACTGATTGTAATATTATTGTTATTATTTTATTTTTGACCTGTGTTGCTATGCATCTGAGGTTGGCCTGGAACTTAATATATAGTCAAGGCTTGCCTCAAATTTGTGAAACTCCTGTTCAGTCTCCCAAATTCTTGGGTTTCTTTCTTTCTTTCTTTCTTTCTTTCTTTCTTTCTTTCTTTCTTTCTTTCTTTCTTTCTTTCTTTCTTTCTTTTCAGTCTCTCTAGCTCTTTATATAATTTATATACTAATCCTTTCTTGGATGGATGAATAACTGGCAGTAGTTTTCTCTGATTTTGTAGGCTGCTTCTTCACTCTGTTGATTGATTTTTAAAAATTTTACCTGTCTGTCTGTCTATCTATTTATTGCTGGGCAAGTTCTTCAATTGTAATTCATTTGTCAGTTTCTGAGGCACTGGAGTCCTGTTCAGAAAGTCTTCACCTATACTTATATACCAAAGTGTTTTTCTCTTGATGTTTCAAGATTTCAAGTCTGATTTTAAGAAGGTGGGAAATCTCTTCCCTAGGGTCCTCCTTCTTGTTTAACTTCTTTAGGTCTATAGATTTTTGTATCTTATATTATATAGCTATATTATATTATATTATATTATATTATATTATATTATATTATATTATATTATATTATATTGCTAATATCCACTTAGAAGTGAGTAGATACCATGTGTGTCTTTCTGCTTCTAGGATACCTCACTCAGGATGATCTTTTCCAGTTCCCACCATTTGCCTACAAATTTCATGATTTCCTTGTTTTTGATTGCTGAGTAGTATTCCATTGTGCAAATGTACCACAATTTCTGTATCCATTCCTCAGTTGAGGGATATCTAGGTTGTTTCCAGATTCTGGCTATTATGAATAGAGCTACTACAAACATGGTTGAGCAAATGTTGTATGGTTGTATGGTTGAGCATCTTTTGGATGCCCAGGAGTGGTATAGCTGGATCTTGAGGTAGTGTTATTCCTAAT
The DNA here is from genome assembly GCF_907164565.1 of Psammomys obesus. Lineage (NCBI taxonomy): Eukaryota > Metazoa > Chordata > Mammalia > Rodentia > Muridae > Psammomys > Psammomys obesus. Next base: position 5,417 of record NW_026588738.1, on the reverse strand, counting down.
TTTCTGAGAAAGTACCATATTGATTTCCACAGTGGTTGTACAAGTTTATATTCCCATCAGCAATGGAGGAGATTTCCCCTTTATCCTCAACTTCTCCATCGTGTGTCATCCCTTGAGTTTTTGATCTTAGACATTCTGATTGGTGTAAGGTGACATCTCAGGGTCATTTTGATTTGCATTTCCTGGATGAATAAAGGCACTGAGCATTTAAGTGTTTCTCTGACATTTGATATTCCTCTATTGAGAATTCTCTCTTTAGCTCTGAATGGAATAATTGGTTTGTCAGTGTTTAACTTCTTGAGTTCTTCATATATTCTGGATATCAGCCATCTCTCAGATTTAGGTTTGGTGAAGATTTTTTTCCTGTTTTTAGTCTGTAATTCAGAAGGGAAAACAGGATAAACATCGGAGTAGGAGAAGACAGGAAACAGGATAGAAGCCTTCCACAGAGGGCCTCTGAAAGACTCTACCCATTAGGGTATCAAAGTGGATGCTGAGACTCATAGCCAAACTTTGGGCAGAGTGCAGGGAATCATATGGAAGAAGGGGGAGATAGAAAGACCTGGAGGGGACAAGAGCACCACAAGGAGACCAACAGAGCCAAAAAGTCTATGCCCAGAGTGACCTGCAGAGACTGATGAATCAACCAAGGACCCTGCAGGGGGAGGACTTAGACACCCTGCACAGATGTAGCGCATGAGCAGCTCAGTCTCCAAGTGGGTACCCTAGTAAGGGGAGCAGGGGCAGTCACTGGTATGAACTGGGTTGCCTGCTCTTTGGCTCTTTGATCAGCTCCCCATGGGGAGGTGGCCTTGCTAGGCCACAGAGAAAAAAGACCCAGACAGTCCTGATGAGACCTGATAGGCTAGGGCCAGATAGTAGGGGAGGAGGACCTCAGTAGACTAGGGGAGGGACTTGGTGGGGAGAAGAGGGGGTAAGGATGGGACCGGGAGGAGATTAGGGAGGGGGCTACAGCCGGGATACAAAATGAATAAATTGTAATAAATAATAATAATAATGAAGAAAAAAATTAAAAAGAAGGTGAGAAATATGGATCTAGTTCTTAGTCACTGTTCTGTTGCTGTAAAGAGACAATATAACCAAAGACACTCTTCTGAAGGAAAGCATTTAATTGAGGGATTGCTTTCAGTTTCATGGGCTTACCCATTATCATTACTGTTACCACCATGGCAGGGAGGGAAATGGTGGCAAGGAGCATATTGACAGGGAACACATTGGCAAGGAGCATGGTGGCAGGGAGCATGTTGTGGGGAGCATGGTGGCAGGCAGATGTGCTGTGGAAGTAGTGAAGAGCTACATCCTGAGCTATAAGCCAGAGAGACACAGCCTGGCACAGGCTTTTTGGAACTTCCAAGCCCAACCCCTAGGGGCACACTTCCTCCAAGTCCACACTCCCTAATCTTTCTAATCCTTTCAAAGAGTTGCACTCACTGGTGACTAAACATTTAAATATATGACCTATGAGGCCATTTTTACTCAAACCAACACAAGTTTCATTGTAGTTTTCCAGTACCTTTTCCTGGAGGGGCTATCTTTTCTCACATTGTATTTTTGCATTTTTGTTATAAATAAGATGCCTGTATTTATGCAGATTTATGTCTATGCCCTCTGTTTTATTCCTGTAGCCTTTGTATCTGTCATGTGCTAATATCATGCTGCCTTTTTTCCTATGGTTTTGTAGATGGGTGATTTGAAGATGGGTATTGTGACACCCTTTGTATTGCTCTTTCTGCTTAGAATTACTTTCGCTATCAGGGGTCTTTACTGCTTCCATATGAACCTTTTCCTAGTTCTCTGAAGAAGGCCATTAAGATTTTTGATAGGAGCTGTATTAATTTTATAGACTGAATTCTGCAGACTACCCACAGACATGGGGAGTCTTTCTACCTCATAGTTTGTTCTTTTATCTCTTTCTTCAGTGCTTTAAACTTTTGTACAATGGGTCTCCAGAAACTATTCCTTCTTTGTGAAACTTTATATTCTTTCTGACCATCATCTTGCCTCACTTAATGTTTGTTCCTCCTCCTAAGTCATTGCCATTCTGTTATCTATTTCTATGAGCTCAACTATTATTTTCGATTCCACATATAAGTAGGTGAGATTGTGTTGTATTTTCCATTCTATGCCTGGCTTATTTTACTCATCACATTGTTCTTCAGGTTCATCCATGCTGAAAGTAATAGTATTTCTTCACTTTTTTTAATTGCAGAACCGTATCCCTGCATCTCTTTGTGTCTTTTTTTCTGTATGCATATATAAGTAACATCTGAGTGAATTCTGGCAGACACTATTTTGACAGAAAATTCTATATTTTCGCCATCAAGATGTGACTATTAACACATATATTCTATCTACAATAGCTGGCATACAGTGGGAAGTAACTGTATGCCAGGTTCCTTTCCATTACATCACCCTTCCTTCTTAGCCTACAATAGATAAATAATCACTGTCTGGAGCAAGAACTTTTAAAATGTGGCCTCGAGACCAGCTACATCAGAATTGTTAGGAAGAGGGAAGGGTGGCTGAAAAGGAGGCCAAGATGGTGACCTTTTTGATAAACTTTATTAGAAGGGATAACAGCACAGCCACAAGCAGCCATGACTGGATATTGAAATGGAGAATATTAGGACAGAGAGCCATCCTGGACAATATGATGGGAGATCTTAAAGAGAAATATCTTTTCACATGGACTATCAGAAGAGATAAAGCATCATGGCTATAGGCATTCATGAGGAGTCTTAAAGACATAAACCACTCAGTTCTGAGAATATTAGGAGAGTTATTAGTATCATACCAGAGACAGCATGATGCCTCAGAGGGAGAGGAATAAAGCCTTTGATTCCATATGAGAAAGTAATTATTGACTCTTATATGCCGAGGAGGGAAACAAGCTCCTTACCAAGGGACCCAGCTTAGCCTAGTCTATGTGTTGGAAGTAACAAGGCAGGGAGGCACTAGACAAAAGTAAAATTTTTATTCAAGGTTATCCCGCACTTGCTTATAGCTGGAAGAAAAAGGAAGACTTCAAGGGCATATAAGAGTAAGCTTTATTACCAACCCTGCCCAGGAACAGAGACTGGAGGGGTGTGGCCTGGTTTCTGGAAGAGAGACAGAGACTGCTAAAGTGGCTGTGATCCAAGAAGGACCCCCAGAGGGCTTGTCAGAGATGTAAATTTTGTGTTCCGCCATACACCTCCTCTATCAAAAATATTAATGGTGGGATCATGAAATATGTACAACCCTCTGCAGTCAATTCTGGTGCATTCTCAAGCTTAAAACTACTTTCTTAAAGTATAGGATTCTGTTTAAACCAGAGTTCAACAAACTTATTTCTATTCATATTATCTCTGAACAAATCCAGTCATTGCAGAGGCTGCAGGAACCTTGCTTCTGAGTGCAGGATCCAGGCCTGTCATTATCCTAGGCCTGGACGAGATTCATAGGTCAAGAAGCATTGAGGGTGGTAAACCCCAGGATGGACCAGGAACTTTGAATGATATGTCCCTTTGGTCTATATTTTCAGCAGTATGTGGACCAATTTTGCTTTCTTGGCACTGTCAGAATTCATAATTTCTGCCAAACAAATAGATGTGAAATTGTATATCATTGATTTTAATTTTCATTTTTCATATTCTTTTTTAATTAAAAAACATTTTATTGATTGTTTTGTGAATTTAACATCATGTACCCCAAATCCTCTCATCTCCTCATTCCCTCCTATCTGCCCTCCACCTTTGCAGCATTTCTCACAAAATAAAATAAAATAAGATAGAATTAAAAAAAAATCATGTCATGGAAGCTGAAATATGTACAAAGCATAACCTTTTGTCCACACGTCTTCATATGAACACAAATGTTCATTAAAATGAATAATTGGTCTGTTTGGAAGCCTTTGGCTTCTGCTATACTATAGCATCCCCTGAATCAAAGCTGGAAAAGTGAATGTTATTGAGTTACAAGAGACAACCTGGACCAGGGAGCCATTTAGGCACTCTTTTAAAAATATTTTTCATTATTATTATTTATTACAATTTATTAACTTTGCATTCCATCTGTAGCCCCCTCTCTCATCGCCTGCTGGTCCTACCTTTCTTTCCTCTTCCTCCTATGCCTCTCTCCTAGGAGAGACTGATAGGGGAGGTCCTCCTACCTTACTATCTGACCCTAGCCTATAGGTCTCATCAGAACTGTCTGGATCCTCTTTTTATATTCTTTATGTGATATTTGGAAGCTTTCTCCTGTCAGTAGATCAGATACACATGGACACATTAAAGGTAGAAACCTGGAAGGACATGACAGTGAAAGTTCCATTCAGCTTTGTGATTATTATTATTATTATTATTATTATTATTATTATTATTATTATTATTATTTTACGAGCTTGGTGGTGTGAGTGAATACAGAGACGATCTTAGGTCTATCCAGTGGCTACAGTTTCCTAGATGGATGATCCACAGTTTTGGGGTGCAAACGGTATTATAGGCTGTAATCATGATTCCCTCCACAATGCAGCAATTATCACGGATGACCTTTTCAAGGGGGGCAAAGACGTTAGTGGCACGGGAGGCATCACTGATGATGTCGAGTGGGTTGAAATTCTTCTCGTGGTACACGCCCATCCGAACAGGGGAGCATTGGTAGAAGGGGCAGAGATAATGTGGCTTTAGCTTTCATCTTTCAATGGGCATAAACATTCTCCATGGTGGTCAAAGCACTAGTGTACTGTATAACAGGCTAGGCATTACCGTCAGCCTACATGATCTTGGTGGGTCCTGCTCTGGGAAAGGAGGTGGACTTCTGAAGTGGGAATTTCTGTTTTCCTTGAAGACTGAGTTTTGTCATGCGATATCTTGCAGCAAGCTGGGCACATGATGTTTTACCCAGGTTGGCTTGTGAGAGGGCATATGATGTTTTGCGGTGAGCTCTCATATGTGAAGGGTGTGCCTTTGGCCAGCTGAGCCCATCCATGGTGTGGGTGAACTCTGAGGAAAGGACGTATATAGAGGCCCCCATACAGTGAGACATCACTTTTTGGGTCAACAGCTCTGTGCTGATCCTCGAGCTCTGACACTTGACTTCTCAGGGCGAAATGTTCCAGAGTGCACCTCCTGACAATACAACTGAGTCCTGTGGCTTTTGCTGACTTTGTGTTTCTGCTTTGTGTTGGCCTTTAGACTGGACTGCTGGTATCCTGATGACTGAGTTTGACAATCCCCTAAAGACCCATCCACTCTAATCAGCAAAAACAGAGGAAGATGATGCAGCCAGTCCTGATGAGACCTGATAGGGTAGGGTCAGATAGAAGGGGAGGAGGTGCTCCCCTATCAGGGGACTAGAGAAAGGTCATAGAGGGAGAAGAGGGAGGGCTACTGAGCCTGGGAGGAGATGGGGGGGGG
>NW_026588737.1:0-3650 GCF_907164565.1 Psammomys obesus | reverse complement strand
ACACGGAGACCATGAAACCTGCAAGCAATTGGTGGGAACTAGAAAAAGAAAAAAAAAAAAAAAACAGCCTGAGTGATGTATCCCAGAAGCAGAAAGACACACTTAGTATATACTCACTCATAAGTGGATACTAGATATATAATATAGGATAAACATACGAAAATCTGTACACCTAAAGAAGCTAAGCAAGAATGTGGACCCGGGGTAAGACTATCAATGCTCACTCAGAAAGGCAAAACGGTTGGATATAGGAAGAGGGATAAAAGAGGAACAGGACAGGAGCCTACCACAGAGGGCCTCTGAAAGACTCCACCCAACAGGGCATCAAAGCAGATGCTGAGGCTCAAAGCCAAACTTTTGGCAGAGTGCAAGGAATCTTAAGAAAGAAGGGGGAGGGAGCCCCAGATTTGCACTGCGGCTGCACCATCCTCCCAGGGCCCGAGTCTGCTAGACACCATACTAACTCCACAGGATCGCTATCACTGACGGTACGGCCCGCCCAATCCCACAGTGACAGAGAATATGCTACATACTCACCAAAACCAGACAGAAACACCATACAAGCTAGACACACCAGGCTCTGGGCCTCCAAAGCTTGGAAAGCACAGTGAAGAGACCCCAGGACTTCCCAGAAAGCATCTGGACTAGCAACCCAGTCTCCAGTTACAGGGGGACTTTCTCACCTGGCGGCGGAGCAGCACTGAGCTGGCGGGGCACATCAGCCCTCCAGTTTAAGACTAACCAGGGCCAAACCAGAGAACAGAAAGGCTGGTTACCCCGATTCCCACTGACGTGACCACCCTGAAATCTCCAGCTGCAGCAAGACCTCATAACCTGGCAGTGACAACAGCATGGAACTGGCGGAACACATCAAAGAAGCAGGGCCAAACCAGAGAACAGAGAGCCCAGATACCCGGATCTCTGTCAAGTGACCTGCCTGTAAGTGAGTGAACCCTTGAGAATCTGCAGCTCTACTTATCCTGGGTCCTTCTAAAACAGAAGCCAGGCATCGAACCCCCCGCCCACCCATATACCCACTTTGGGAAACAGAGGGGCACTTGGAACATTGAAGTTCCTGCTCTGTGGGTCTAATTGAGGAGTTAAGGCAGTTAATGCCAGAAATTGCGCTGCGATCATCACTGCGACATATATATTGCAGAGCTCCTCCCACACACTCAAGGGTTCAACATTAGCCATCACTCTGTCCCTTGAGACACACGCCCACGCCCACTTACACACACACACACACACATATACACACGCATGCACGCTTGCATTTGCCTCTGTTTGCGCCTGCGTACTTTCCTCTCACAGGTACAGCTAGTCCTCAGCACACGCTAAGGACACGGGACCTCTCTCAGCTTCCTGAAGTATTCTCCAGACTCGAGAGAGTGACAGTACCAGTCTGATCGGCAGAATCCAAAAACAAACAGGGAAGGTCTCAGATAAGCCAATGGCCAGGGGTAGGCGAAAGAACACTTCCAACATAAATCAGGACATCATGACTTCACCAGCAAACTCCAAAATCGATGGATACTCCAATTCATCAGAAGCACAGGAAAATGACCTTAAAGCCATGCTTGCTCAATTATTTGAGGCTCATAAGGAGGAAATGAACAAATCTTTCAAAGAGTTGGCCAGTCAATTGGAGATAAAGAAAGAAGAAATAGACAAAACCTTAAAGAAACACAGGCAAACATAGCCAAACAAATAGAGGCACAAGTAGAGAAAAAATTAGTGGCATACAAAAAGGAAATGAACAAAGAAATAGAGTCCATCATAGAGAGACAGGAATCCAAATTCAAACACATGGAAGAAATGGTGCAAGGCATGAAAACAGAATTAGAATTAATAAAGAAAACACAAAATGAGAAAACTCTTGAGCTGGAGAACTTGGAGAAAAGATCAGGAACCACAAAATTAAGCATCACCAACAGAATACAAGAGATGGAAGAGAGAATCTCTGGAGCTGAAGACACACTTGCAGAAATTGATACTTCACTCAAAGAAAAAGTAAAATCAGAAAAATTCCAATCACAAAATATCCAAGAAATCAAGGATGCTATGAAAAGACAAAATCTAAGAATAATAGGAATTGATGAAAAAGAAGACTCCAGGCTCCAAGGTCCAGAAAATATTTTCAAGAAAATCATAGAAGAAAATTTTCCCAACTTAAAGAAAGAGATGTCCATAAATATACAAGAGGCCTACAGAACACCAAATAGACTAGAGCAGAAAAGAAACACATCACGTCACATCATAGTCAAAACACTAAATCTACAGAACAAAGAAAAGTTATTAAAAGCAGCAAGGGAAAAAGGCCAAGTAATATATGAAGGTAGACCTATCAGAATCACACCAGACTTCTCCTCAGAAACTATGAAAGCCAGAAGGGCCTGAGCAAGCATCATGGAGACTCTAAGAGATCACAAATGTCAACCCAGACTACTATACCCTGCAAAGCTTTCAATCAACATAGATGGAGAAAACAAAATATTGCATGACAAAACTAAATTTACGCAATATCTATACAGCAAACCAACCCTACAGAAGATACTAGAAGGAAAACTCCAATCCAACGAAAACGAATTCACCCAAGAAAACAGGGCATACAGATAATATGCCAACAAAAATGAAAAGAAAACAAGCAATGAAACAAGGTAAGATCATCAACTCCATTACAAAAGGAACTAACATGCATTGGTCAATATTATCTATGAATATTAATGGACTCAACTCACCAATAAAAAGACACAGGCTAACAGAATGGTTACGGAAACAAGACCCAACACTCTGTTGCATCCAAGAAACACACCTATGCAACAAAGATAAACACTACCTCAGAGTAAAGGGCTGGAAAAATGTTTTTCAAGCAAATGGTTCCAGAAAACACGCTGGAGTAGCCATCCTAATATCTAATAAAATAGACTTTCATCTGAAGTTAATCAAAAAAGATAAGGTGGGCCACTATATTCTCATCAAAGGAAAAATCCAACAAGAGGACATCACAATTTTGAATATCTATGCCCCAAATACAAGAGCACCTACATTCGTAAATGAAACAATATTAAAGCATAATTCATACATTGATCCTAATACCTTAATAGTGGGAGATTTCAACACCCCACTCTCAGCAAGGGACAGATCAACCAGACAGACACCAAATAGGGAAATAAAAGCACTCACAGAATCCCTAAATCAAATGGACCTAATAGACGTCTACAGATCTTTTCACCCAAACTCAAAAGAGTACACCTTCTTTTCAGCACCACAAGGAACCTTCTCCAAAATAGACCATTTAGTTGGTCACAAAGCAAGCCTCAGCAGATACAAAAGGATTGAAATAATCCCTTGTATACTATCTGACCACCATGGACTAAAGCTGGACATCAACAACAACAGAAACAACAAAAAGCCGACACGCACATGGAAACTGAACAACTTACTACTCAATGACAGCTGGGTCAAGGAAGAAATAAAGAAAGAAATTAAAGACTTTCTAGAATTCAATGAAAATGAAGGCACAACATACCCAAATTTATGGGACACATTGAAAGCATTGCTCAGAGGAAAATTTATAGCACTAAGTGCCTACAAGAAGAAATCCGTAACATCACATACAAACAACTTAATGGCCCAACTGAAAAACC
>NW_026588736.1:0-14590 GCF_907164565.1 Psammomys obesus | reverse complement strand
ATCACTGACGGTACGGCCCGCCCAATACCACAGTGACAGAGAATACGCTATATACTCACCAAAACCAGACAGAAACGCCATACAAGCTAGACACACCAGGCGCTGGGCCTCCGAAGCTTGGAGAGCACAGTAAAGAGACCCCAGGACTTCCCAGAAAGCATCTGGACTAGCAACCCAGTCTCCAGTTACAGCGGGACTTTCTAACCTGGTGGCGGAGCAACACTGAGCTGGCGGGGCACATCAGCCCTCCAGTTTAAGACTAACCAGGGCCAAACCAGAGAACAGAAAGGCTGGTTACCCCGATTCCCACTGACGTGACCACCCTGAAATCTCCAGCTGCAGCAAGACCTCATAACCTGGCAGTGACAGCAGCACGGAACTTGCGGAGCACATCAAAGAAGCAGGGCCAAACCAGAGAGCAGACAGCCCAGATACGCCGATCTCTGCCAAGTGTCCTGCCTGTAAGTGAGTGCACCCTTGAGAATCTGCAGCTCCACTGATCCTGGCTTCTTCTAAAACAGAAGCCAGGCATCGAACCCCCTCCCACCCATATACCCACTTTGGGAAACAGAGGGGCACTTGGAACATTGAAGTTCCTGCTCTGTGGGTCTAATTGAGGAGTTAAGGCAGTTAATGCCAGAAATTGTGCTGCGATCATCACTAGCACCTGCGACATATACATTGCAGAGCCCCTCCCACACACTCAAGGGTTCAACATTAGCCATCACTCTGTCCCTCGAGACACACGCCCACACCCACTTACACACACACACACACACATATACACACACACACGCACGCACGCTTGCATTTGCCTCTGTTTGCGCCTGCGTACTTTCCTCCCACAGGTACAGCTAGTCCTCAGCATACGCTAAGGACACGGGACCTCTCTCAACTTCCTGAAGAATTCTCCAGACTCGAGAGAGAGACGGTACCAGTCTGATCGGCTGAATCCAAAAACAAACAGGGAAGGTCTCAGATAAGCCAATGGCCAGGGGTAGGCGAAAGAACATTTCCAACATAAATCAGGACATCATGACTTCACCAGCAAACCCCAAAATCGATGGATATTCCAATTCATCAGAAGCACAGGAAAATGACCTTAAAGCCATGCTTGCTCAATTATTTGAGGCTCATAAGGAGGAAATGAACAAATCTTTCAAAGAGATGGCCAGTCAATTGGAGGTAAAGAAAGAAGAAATAGACAAAACCCTTAAAGAAACACAGGCAAACATAGCCAAACAAATAGAGGCACAAGTAGAGAAGAAATTAGTGGCATACAAAAAGGAAATGAACAAAGAAATAGAGTCCATCGTAGAGAGACAGGAATCCAAATTCAAACACATAAAAGAAATGGTGCAAGGCATGAAAACAGAATTAGAATCAATAAAGAAAACACAAAGTGAGAAAACTCTTGAGCTGGAGAACTTGGAGAAAAGATCAGGAACCACAAAAGTAAGCATCACCAACAGAATACAAGAGATGGAAGAGAGAATCTCTGGAGCTGAAGACACACTTGCAGAAATTGATACTTCTCTCAAAGAAAAAGTAAAATCAGAAAAATTCCAATCACAAAATATCCAAGAAATCAAGGATGCTATGAAAAGACAAAATCTAAGAATAATAGGAATTGATGAAAAAGAAGACTCCAGGCTCCAAGGTCCAGAAAATATTTTCAAAAAAATCATAGAAGAAAATTTTCCCAACTTAAAGAAAGAGATGTCCATAAATATACAAGAGGCCTACAGAACACCAAATAGACTAGACCAGAAAAGAAACACATCACGTCACATCATAGTCAAAACACTAAATCTACAGAACAAAGAAAAGATATTAAAAGCAGCAAGGGAAAAAGGCCAAGTAACATATGAAGGTAGACCTATCAGAATCACACCAGACTTCTCATCAGAAACTATGAAAGCCAGAAGGGCCTGGGCAAGCATCATGGAGACTCTAAGAGATCACAAATGTCAACCCAGACTTCTATACCCTGCAAATCAACATAGATGGAGAAAACAAAATATTCCATGACAAAACTAAATTTACGCAATATCTATACAGCAAACCAACCCTACAGAAGATACTAGAAGGAAAACTCCAATCCAACGAAAACGAATTCACCCAAGAAAACAGGGCATACAGATAATGTCCCAACAAAAATGAAAAGAAAACAAGCAATGAAACAAGGTAAGATCATCGACTCCATTACAAAAGGAACTAACATGCATTGGTCAATATTATCTATCAATATTAATGGACTCAACTCACCAATAAAAAGACACAGGCTAACAGAATGGTTACGGAAACAGGACCCAACATTCTGTTGCATCCAAGAAACACACCTATGCAACAAAGATAAACACTACCTCAGAGTAAAGGGCTGGAAAAATGTTTTTCAAGCAAATGGTTCCAGAAAACAAGCTGGAGTAGCCATCCTAATATCTAATAAAATAGACTTTCAACCCAAGTTAATCAAAAAAGATAAGGAGGGCCACTATATTCTCATCAAAGGAAAAATCCAACAAGAGGACATCACAATTTTGAATATCTGTGCCCCAAATACAAGAGCACATACATTCGTAAATGAAACAATATTAAAGCTTAAATCACACATTGATCCTAAAACCCTAATAGTGGGAGACTTCAACACTCCACTCTCACCAAGGGACAGATCAACTAGACAGAAAACAAATAGGGAAATAAAAACACTTACAGAGACCCTAAATCAAATGGACCTAATAGATTTCTACAGATCTTTTCATCCGAACACAAAAGAGTATACCTTCTTTTCAGCACCGCATGGAACCTTCTCCAAAATAGACCATATAGTTGGTCATAAAGAAAGCCTCAACAGATACAAAAAGATTGAAATAATCCCTTGTATCCTATCTGACCACCATGGAATTAAGCTGGACATCAACAACAACAGAAATAACAAACAGCCTATACGCACATGGAAACTGAACAACCTGTTACTCAACGACAGCTGGGTTAAGGAAGAAATAAAGAAAGAAATTAAAGACTTCCTAGAATTCAATGAAAATGAAGGCACAACATACCCAAATTTATGGAACACATTGAAAGCAGTGCTCAGGGGAAAATTTATAGCACTAAGTGCCTGTAAGAAGAAATTCGTAACATCACATACAAACAACATAATGGCCCAACTGAAAACCCTAGAAAAAAAAGAAGCAGATACACCCAAGAGGAGCAGAAGGCTGGAAATAATCAAACTCAGGGCTGAAATCAATCAATTAGAAACCAATAAAACTATTCAAAGAATCAATGAAACAAAAAGCTGGTTCTTTGAGAAAATCAACAAGATAGACAAACCCTTAGCCAAACTAACTAAAAAGCAGAGAGAATCTATCCAAATCAACAAAATCAGAGATGAAAAGGGTGACATAACTACAGACACAGAGGAAATTCAAACAATCATTAGGTCATACTACAAAAGCCTATATGCCACAGAATTTGAAAATCTAAATGAAATGAACAATTTTCTTGATAGATTCCATCTTCCAAAATTAAGTTAAGATCAGGAAGAAAGACTGAACAGCCCTATATCCCCCAGGGAAATTGAAGCAGTCATTCACAGTTTCCCCTCCAAGAAAAGCCCTGGGCCAGATGGTTTCAGTGCAGAATTCTACCAGACCTTCAAAGAAGTGCTCACACCAATTCTCCTCAAACTATTCCACAAAATAGAAACAGAAGGTACATTACCAAACTCATTCTATGAAGCAACAGTCACCCTGATACCTAAACCACACAAAGACCCAACAAAAAAAAGAAAACTTCAGACCTATCTCTCTTATGAACATTGACGCAAAAATACTCAATAAAATACTTGCAAACAGAATCCAAGAACACTTCAAAGATATCATCTACCACGACCAAGTAGGCTTCATCCCAGGCATGCAAGGGTGGTTCAACATACAGAAATCCATCAATGTAATCCACCACATAAACAAACTGAAGGAGAAAAATTTCCTTAGATGCTGAAAAAGCATTTGACAAAGTCCAACACCCATTCATGTTTAAAGTCTTGGAGAGATCAGGAATACAAGGCACATATCTAAACATAGTAAAGGCAATATACAGCAAGCCTATAGCGAACATTAAACTCAATGGCGAGAAACTTAAATCAATCCCACTGAAATCAGGGACAAGACAAGGCTGCCCACTCTCTCCCTACCTCTTCAACATAGTACTTGAAGTCCTAGCCAGAGCAATAAGACAACTAAAGGAGATCAAGGGGATACAAATCAGAAAGGAAGAGGCCAAAGTGTCACTATTCGCAGGTGATATGATAGTATATATGAGCGACCCCAAAAATTCAACCAGAGAACTCCTCCAGCTGAAATACACCTTCAGCAAAGTGGCAGGATACAAAATCAACTCAAAAAAATTAGAAGCCTTCCTGTATACCAAAGACAAAAGGGCCAAGAAAGAAATTAAGGAAACAACACCCTTCACAATAGCCACTAATAACATAAAGTATCTTGGGGTGACACTAACCAAGCAAGTGAAAGACCTATTTGAGAAAAACTTCAAGTCTCTGAAGAAAGAAATTGAAGAAGATCTCAGAAGTTGGAAAGATCTCCCGTGCTCATGGATTGGTAGGATTAACATTGTGAAAATGGCCATCCTGCCAAAAGCAATCCTAAGATTCAATGCAATTCCCATCAAAATACCAACTCAATTCTTTACAGACCTTGAAAAAAAGATTCTCAGATTCATATGGAGAAACAAAAAACCCAGAATCTCCAAAACAATCCTGTACAACAACAGATCATCTGGAGGTATCTCTATCCCCGATCTCAAGTTGTACTACAGAGCAATAGTAATAAAAACTGCATGGTATTGGCATAAAAACAGAAAGGAGGATCAATGGAACCACATAGAAGACCCAGAAATAAACCCACACACCTATGAATACTCGATTTTTGACAAAGAAGCCAAAACCATTCAATGGAAAAAAGACAGCATCTTCAACAAATGGTGCTGGTCCAACTGGATGTCCACATGCAGAAAAATGAAAATAGATTTATATTTATCACCCTGCACAAAACTAAAGTCCAAGTGGATCAAAGACCTCAACTTAAAAGCAGATACTCTAAATCTGTTAGAAGAAAAATTGGGAACAGCCTAGAACTCATTGGCACAGGAGACAACTTCCTGAACAGAACACCAACAGCACAGGCTCTAAGAGCAACAATCAATAAATGGGTCCTCATGAAACTGAAAAGCTTCTGTAAAGCAAAGGACACTGTCATCAAAACAAAACGCCTGCCTACAGATTGGGAAAGAATCTTCACTAACCCTTTATCTGACAGAGGACTAATACCGAGTATATACAAAGAACTAAAGAAGCTGAAAAGCAGCAGACCAAGTAATCCAATTAAAAAATGGGGAACAGAGCTAAATAGAGAATTCTCGACAGAGGAATATCGAATGGCAGAGAAACACTTAAAGAAATGCTCATCCTCATTAGCCATCAGGGAAATGCAAATCAAAACGACCCTGAGATATCACCTTACACCCATCAGAATAGCCAAGATGAAAAACTCAAGGGACAACACATGCTGGAGAGGTTGTGGAGAAAGGGGAACCCTCCTCCACTGCTGGTGGGAATGTAAACTGACACAACCACTCTGGAAATCTATCTGGCGCTTTCTAAGACAATTAGGAATAGTGCTTCCTCAAGACCCAGCTATACCACTGCTAGGTATATACCCAAAGTTTGCTCAAGTACACAAAAGGAATATTTGCTCAACCATGTTTATAGCAGCATTATTTGTAATAGCCAGAACCTGTAAACAACCCAGATGTCCATCAACGGAGGAATGGGTACAGAAATTGTGGTATTTTTACACAATGGAATACTACTCAGCAATCAAAACGAGGAAATCATGAAATTTGCAGGAAAATGGTGGGATCTAGAAAAGATTATCCTGAATGAAATATCCCAGAAGGAGAAAGACAAACACGGCATATACTCACTTATATAGATCTATAAGATATGATAAACATAATGAAATCTATACACCTAAAAAAGATAATCAAGAGAGTAGACATGGGGTAAGATTATCAATCCTCGTTTAGAAAAACAGATGGGATGCGCATTGAACATATGACAGGAGTCTACTGAGCGCATTTGAAAGACTCTAACTAGCAGTGTTTTCAAAGCAAAGACTCATGACCAAACCTTTGGCAGAGTACAGGGAATCATAAGAAGGGGAGTTAGTCTGATGAGGAAAGGATAGGAGCTCCACAAGGACCAAAGATATCTGGGCACAGGGTCTTTTCTGAGACTGACATGCAACCAAGGACCATGTATGAATGTAACCTAGAACCTCTGCTCAGATGTATCCTGTGGTAGCTCAGTAACCAATTGGTTTCCCATAGTGAGGGGAACAAGGACTGTTTCTAACAGGAACTCAATGACTGGCTCTTTGGCCTCCCCTCCCCCAAGGGAGGAGCAGTCCTGTTAGGCCATGGAGGAGGGCTTTGCAGCCAGTCCTGAAGATACCTGATAAAACAGGATCAGATGAATGGGGAGGAGGTCCCCCCTATTAGTGGACTTGGCAAGGGGCACGGTGGAGATGAGGGAGGGAAGGAGGGAGGGACTGGGAGGGAATGAGGGATCGGGACATGGCTGGGATACAGAGTTAATAAAATGTAACTGATAAGAAAAAAATAAAATTCAAAAAAAAATAAGTGAGTGTACACCGCTTGTGTCTTTATGCTTCTGGGATACCTCACTCAGGATAATCTTCTAATTCCTACAATTTGCCTGCAAATTTCATGATTTCCTTATCTTTAATTGCTAAGTACTATTCCATTGTGTAAATGTACTACACTTTCTGTATCTATTCCTCCCTTGACGGACTCCAAGTAAGGACAATGCATGGAGAGGACCAATACCCCCTGTTCAGTGGAAGCCCACAGTCTGTTAAGCTTCCATGTGTGTTCCCTAGTAAGGAGTACAGGGGCTATCTCTGACATGAACTCACTGACCAGCTCTTTGATCACTTCTTCCTGAGGGATGCAACCTTGCCTGGCACCACACAGGGAAAGATGATGCAGCTAACCTTGATGAGACCTGGTAGGCCAGGGTCAGATAGAAGAGGAGGAGGTCCTCCCCTATCAGGGGACCAGGGAAAGGTCATAGGGGGAGAAGAGCAAATGTGGGTGGGACTGGGAGGAACAAGGGAGAGCACTGTAAAGGGAATGCAAAGTGAGTAAATTGTAATACTAATAAATAAATAAGATTTAAACAAAGAAATCCTGTCTCAAAAAAATTAACAAAAAGATGCCATAATTTAGAATAATTAATAAGAATATCACAATATATTCAATAGATATTTCACCAGTCCAGAGTAAGTAATGAAAACATCAAATGGGAAGAAATTGCCAAAAATTAATAATTTTCAGCAATTAATTCTACAATATCTAGTACAAATCTATAAAATGTTCTGCCTATTAGCATGATAATATTAATTCTCAGGCCAGACCAGACCATAACAACTACAATTAGTCTTCTTTAGGACTATAGATTTTCATATGTTTATCCTAAATTATATGGCTAATATCCACTTATAAGTGAGTATATATCATATATGTCTTTCTGCTTCTAGGTTACCTCACTCAAAATGACTTTCTCTGGTTCCCACCATTTGCCTGTAAATTTCATGATTTCCTTGTTTTTAATTGCTGAGTAATATTCCATTGTGTAAGTGAAACACAATTTCTGTCTATTCATCCACTGAGCCAGTTTCTGGATATTACGAATAAACCTGCTATATACATGGTTGAATAAATGTCCTTATTGACTACTTATATAGCTGTTTTATGCCGGGAGCCAAAGCCAGCTAGTGGAAAGTTACCAACAGCTGCACCAGGACTTTTAAGGTCATGGGTGAGAGATTTATGTTTGAGGAACTTGTGAGAACATCTGCTGTAGGGCTTAGAGCATCTTGAGATATGTTAGCGAATATTCTTGTGGTATCTCTCTTAGCAAACATTCTTGCGGTATCTCCTGAACCATAAACCACCCTGCTATCTCTTGCACCGTAAACCTAAACCTGCTGATGCCTTCTCCTTCTCCCTGCCTTTTTCCCCCTCCCTGCCTTCTCCCTATAAAGTTGTGTGAAATTTTTCAAATAATCTGAGAACTTGATCAGACCCTTGACTTGTTCTCTTTCTTTGTGCCTTTTGTCCCTTCATTCATTCACCCCTCCTCAGGTACCCGTTGAACATCCCGCGGGCCAGGGCAGTTTTATAGCTGGATCTTGAGGTAGCACTATTCCTAATTCTCTGAGGAAGTGCCAGATTTATTTCCAAACTGGTTGTACAAGATTAAATTCTCACCAGCAGTGGAGGAGGGATCCTCTTTCTCCACAGCCTTTCCAGCATGTGTCATACCTTGAGATTTTGACCTTAGACATTCTGCTGGGGGTAAGGTGAGATCTCAGGGTCTTTGATTTGCATTCTCTGATGCTAATGACACTGAACATTTCTTTAAGTGTTTCTCTGCCATTCCTTATTCCTCTATTGAGAATTCTTTGTTTAGCTCTGTACCCCATTTTTTAATTGGATTACTTGGTTTGTTGGTGTTTAACCTCTTCAGTTCTTTATATATTTTGGATATTAGCCCTCTGTCAGATATAGTGTTTTTGAAGATATTTTTCCAGTCTGTAGGCTGTCATTTTATTGTGATGACAGTGTCCTTTGCTTTACAGAAGCTTTTAAGTTTCCTGAGGTCTCATTTATTAATTGTAGATCATAGAGCCTGTGCTGATGGTGTTCTGTTCAGGAAGTTGTCTCCTGTGCCTATGAGTTCAAGGCTCTTCTCCAATTTACTTCCAACAGATTTAGTGTGTCTGATTTTATGTTGAGGTCTTTGATCCACTTGGACTTTCACTTTGTGCAGGATGATAAACATGGATCTATTTTCTTTTTTCTACATCTAAACATCCAGTTAGACCATCAGAATTTGTTGAAGATGCTGTCTTTTCTCCATTGTAGGGTTTTGGTTTCTTTGTGAAAAATAAGTTTCCATAGTTGTGTGAGATTATTTCTGGGTCTTTGATTTGATTCCATTGATCCTCCAGTCTGTTTCTATGTCAGTACCGTGCTGTTTTTGATTACTGTTTTTCTATAGTACAACTTGAGATCTAGGATGGAGATACCTCCAGAAGATTCAGCAAGGAGGACCCTAGGGGAGATGCTTAATCCTCTTTCAGAAGGGCAACAGGATAGACATCAGAAGTAGGAGAAAACAAGGAACAGGATAGGAGCATTCTACAGAGGACCTCTGAAAGACTACCCATCAGGGTATCTAAGGAGATACTGAGACTCTTAGCCAAACTTTGGGTAGAGTGCCGGGATCCTTATGGATGAACAGGGAGATAGAAAGACCTGGAGGGAACAGGAACTCTTAGCCAAACTTTGGGTAGAGTGCTGGGATCCTTATGGATGAACAGGGAGATAGAAATACCTGGAGGGAACAGGAACAAGGAGAACAATAGAGGCAAAATACCTGGGCCTATGGTATGGGGGCCTGTAGAGACTGATACTCCAACTAAGGACCATGCATGGAGAGGACCTAGACCCCCTGCTCAAAGGAAGCCCATTGGCTGCTCAGTTTCCAAGTGAGTTCCCTACTTCCCTATTGGGGTACAAGGAATGTTTCTGACATGAACTCAGTGGCCAGCTCTTTGATCACCTTCCCCTAGTGGGTGCAGCCTTGGTGAGCCAGAGGAAGATGATACCACCAGCCTTGATGAGACCAGATAAGGTAGGGTCAATTAAAAGGAGAAGAGGTCCTCACCTACCAGAAGACTAGGGAAAGGGCATAGGTGGTGAAGAGGGAGGGTGGGTGGGACTGGGAGGGGAAAAGAGAGGACACTACAGCAGGGATACAAAATGAATAAAGTTTCATAAATAAATACATAAATAAAATTAAAAAAAATCCAGCATTAGTCACCTCATGTATATCAAACGATATCAGGAATTGTTTGTGTCCTCATTCAGCCCCCAGAATACTGCAGGCAGAAAGGAATTAGACCCTAGAGAAATTACTGGATTTGTACTAACTTCCTTTTCTAGAAAGACTTGGTCACATGGAAATGAGTACTTGGGATAGGATAGAGAGATTACAGGAGCTTTGTATAGTTTATGATGAAGGGGCTAGAAACCTTCTTAAAGATCATTCTATAACAAAAGATGTTTAGAAAGAGCTCAGAAAGAACTTGCTCAGCTACAAACAACAGCTAAGAATTAAGAATAGTCCACTTTGCTTAGCACTTCTTTGTTCTTATGCCACTTATTGTAACCCCAAGATTTTGCCCACATTACCTAAGATGTGAAGTTTTGTCTGAGAGAAGCAATGAGTTGATTAAATATGCTTGCTTGCTTACACTGTGATCACTGTATTGTGTATGTAGAGTACAGCTTTCTGTATTTTGTTCTGTAAGTTCTTGGGTATAATCATTGTACCATGTATGTAGAGTAGTTTGTTATATTCTGTTTTTTTTTCTCATTTGAGAGTTTTTGGAGAAAAATCAATACTCTGGGGAAAGACAAAAAAGGTTTTTAATCATGTCGAAAAAATTGTATGAAGAAATGATTTAACAATAAAAGACTGGGATTAACTCTCTGCTCTAAGAGAAGAGAAAAATGAAAGAAGAAGGAGGAAAAGATAGGGCAGAAAACAGAGAGCATGACCAGACACCAGAGAGACTGCCTCCCAAGAAGAGCCTCTTAAAATGAGTCATCCATCAGCTTGTACCTGCCACCATGTGTGAAGTGATTTTCTCTAGCACTGATCCATTCTTCCCAATCTCTAGACCTACAGTTGCCTAAGGCTGGTCCATGGAGCCATCTTTTGGCTCCTGAGATCAACACAGATATATATGGTACACAGGCAACTTTCATACATGAATAAAACCTAAAATCCAAACACAAAAAAGTACCCTGAAATGATAAAACAGCAAAATACACTATACCACAATATTATTTTTGAAATGTTTTAGGTATAGATAACTAAAATTAAAAATAGTATATCATTTTGTCATAGAAAACTCAAAAGAAAAGGCAAGTTCAAATCTAAAGCAATCAGAAAGAAATAAGAAAATAAAAATATGGTGAGATGAAAGATACAATTGGAAAGCCATCGGTCTTCCTTCTTCTGAGAAACCAAAAGATTAAAAATTAGCAGCTATTATTAATTAAGGCCTGAACTAGGTAGGTAAAGAACAGTAATGCTCTGAGGGGAAGGGCTGCCTCACTGCATTCTTTCCCCACCCACTAGAGATACAGTTGCTAGGAAACTGGCCCATCCCCCCTAGGGAGTGACACCAGATCATTAATGGTCTGGGAACCTTCCTATAGCCAATCAATTCAAAATGTAGCATTTTGACCAATAGATGCTTGCCACGTAGGAATTGCCCCTGCCTTGGGCATGCTGGGATGGACCAGAATCTTTAAATGACCCAACTAACCTGGGCACAGGGCACTCAGCTCCCACTGCTTCGGCAGTGGGGGTTGTGGGCCCAAGCTGCAGCTTGTAATTTACAATAAAAAGAACCTCATGCTTTTACAGCGGAGTCTGTTTATTCCTGGTCTTTTGGGGTTTGTGAACTGGGCAGAGCACTTCCACTCTCCCCCGGTCTGATATGTCAACACTCATTACTCTCTGTGCTCTTTCTCTCTCTTCTGTTCCCTCTCTTCAACTACTATTCTATTTACATTTCGGGGTGGGAATTAAGCATCCTCCCTTGGGCTCTCGTAGTTACTTATCTTCTTTGGGTATGTGAGTTGTAGCATGTCTATCCTGTACTATACAGCTAAAATTCACTTACAAGTGAGTACATGCCATATGTGTCTTTCTGGGTCTGGATTATTGCCCTCAGGATGATCTTTTCTAGTTCCAGCCATTTGCCTGCAAATTTCATTATTTCTTTGTTTTTAATAGCTGAGTATTGGGTGGAGCACAGGGAATCTTGTGAAAAATGGGGTGGGAGAAAGGACAAAAGGACCCAGAGGAGACCTAAGCTCCACAAGAAGACTGACAGAGAAAACTATCCAGGCCCCAGGGGTCTTATGGAGACAAAAGCACCAACTTAACCTTGGCCCCCTGTGGAGAGGCACGAGTTAAGCTGCATTGATATGTTTTGTATGTTATGTATGTTTTTGCATTGTTATCTTATGCTTTCATCTTGGCTTTTACCTGGCCAAAGAAAGGAGGAAGTTTCATCAAATTCCTTAAAAGTGTGTTCCAAATTCCTTAAACCCTTGTCTGTGACCTTGGACCAAAGCTGCTTAAGGGAATTAGCTTTAGAATAGGACTTTATCCGTTATAGGGAGATAGTTTTTGAAATGTAAGTTGGGCATTTCCATGAACATTTTCTTTTTGAATTGATGTGACTTGTCTTTGTTTTACCTATAAAAAATGAGCTTTGGAATAAACCTAGGCTGCTTCAGTCAGTCATACTGAAAGCTGTCCCGTGTATAGTGTGTTTTGTTTTAATTATTTTAAATCCTCACTCCCCACTCAGGTACTGTTCAACTCTGCTGGCAGAGACCATTACAGAAAACTCCAACCAATCAATATGCAGAGTTGTGGACTACAGTCCCAAATGATACAGTTACAAAGTCTTTCTGCACCGGTGGCTCCAGGAACATTTAGGAAGAGACAAAATAAGATTGTAAGAGCCAAAGGATCAGGAACATTTCCGTGATATTATGTCTCCTAATAATTTCAGAGGCTATACCCAAAAAGTTTTACCAACATGACCACCTACATGAGCAAAATAGGTCCAACAAAATAGACATGGTAATATAGAAGGAAAGTAGAAGAAACTTCACGCCTATGAAAAATATTACAATACAGAAAACTTCAGAATGTCAAGAGTGGGAGAAATAGTCTTCTCCAGGGAACAGAACACCAATTGGGTATCCAATACCATATGGTCAGCTCTGAAAATATAAATGTGAAAGGAACAGGCTAGCTTTACAGGTTTCTTTATAAATTCTATTCCCATTTTAAACTAAGATTTCCCAATACTTTTCCAGAAAGCAGGTGAATTGAGACAAGACCCCCACCCATTGCAAAGGATGTGAAAAGTCTCCTCCCAGCTGTGGAGGAGTGTCCAGATCTGCATAGTAACCAGTCCAGCCGGCACAGCTCCCCAACCCAGATGGAGGCAGGACCAGATGGACTTGGCGCCTAAAATGAACCAATCATTTTAAAAGTCAACTACCCAATCCAGTGTTGCCAAGCTCGCAACCTCCGTGATTCCCATGCTCCTTCCTTTAAAAACCTCAGACTTCTGTCTCTCCCGGCCGTTCCTTGCTGGTTTTGTGGGGGGCAGCCCCATCGTAAGATGGCTCAATTAAACCTCTTGTTATTGCAGTATGATCGGTCTCCTAAGTTCTCTTCACCCCCCTCGGAAAGTTAGGGTCCCCTCCATGGGCCTAACACATGCAACTAACATTATATAGAATTAGCATGTTATATTTAGGAATATATATTGAATTATATGTTATTATATATAATTAGCTAATACATTATAAGTATATTATATATAGTAACAAATATATTACCTATGATTTTATATGGTATAATAATATATAGCAGAACTTCTTGATCCTATCCAATGAATAAAGTCATGAAGTATTATTAATATTTATAAAAACTTAGACTCTATACTTGGGCAGATTTTTCAGCTCTTCTAATTTGAGAAACTCTAGCTTACATCCCACCTGTGGTCCATTACCTCTCTCACTCAGTCCCAGCTCCTATATCTTCCTATGTCATGCTAGCAAATCTCCCACATCTGATTCTTCTCCTCAAGACCCTCTCTCATCCCAGAAGTCCTGCCTTCCATTTCTTGCCTAGCCATTGGCCCTAAGATCTTTAAAAAGTTAATCAAAAGGTGAGGGAAGAATACTGTTTACAAAATATGATGCAGGTGTTCCATCACAATAAGAATACCAAAGTTAAATAGGACTCAGCTCTCTGCTGGCTTAGCAATCAACAAGTGAATATACAATGACACCCTTCACACAGTGTGAAAAGGGTAATCCCAACAATATTAATATTTTGAATATAAATATAAATGACATTTAATGAAAATAGAGACCGTGAACTTGAAAAACAGCAAATAGGCAGGGCTCAGAGAGAAGAAAGGGAAAGGGGGAAAGATTTAATTTTATGATAATAATTAAAAAAGAATGAAGTTGGAAAACTCATGTTTCCTTATTTTAAAACAATAATCAAGAGAGTGTGATACTTACCTGAGGATAAACTAATACATCAAGGAATGGAATTGAAATAAAGCAATAATCTATGTTTAGCCTATTTATTTTTAATGATGATATCAAGACAATTATATTCTATTTAGCAATTGGTGTGTAATTTTTTCTAAATATAAATGATTTTATTTATATTCATTTATGTTTTATCTTTACATTACATTGCATTTTTACTATTACATTATAATGTACAGAGAAAGTAACTTAAAATGGATAGTAGTGGGGGGCGGAGCCAAGATGGCGACTAGCACACACAGTTTCCAAGCTG
>NW_026588735.1:0-3338 GCF_907164565.1 Psammomys obesus | reverse complement strand
TTCTTTCTTTCTTTCTTTCTTTCTTTCTTTCTTTCTTTCTTTCTTTCAAGTTAATCTTATATCCAGCCACTTCAGTGAAAGAGTTTATCAGTTGTAGGAGTTCCCTGATAGAATTTTTGGGTTGCTCATGTATACTCTCATATCATTTGCAAATAGTGATACTTTGACTTCTGCCTTTCCAATTTGTATTACTTTGATGTCTGTCAGTTGTGTTATTGCTCCATCTAAGACTTCAAGTGTTGAATAGATATGGAGAGGGTGGACATCCTTGCCTTGTCTTTAATATTAGTAGAAATGCTTTTAGTTTCTCTCCTTTAATTTGAGGTTGACAATAGGCTTGTTATAAATTGTATTTAATGTATAGGTATGTCCCTTTCCTAGATTCTCTCTCCAAGACTTTTATAATGAAGGGGTGTTGGATTTTTGTCAATGGCTTTTTCAGTATCTATTGAGATGATAGTATGTTATTTTTTCTTTTTCTTTCAGGTTGTTTATATATTGGATTATTTTGACAGATTTTCATATGTTGAAACATCCCCACATATAGGGGATGAAACCTACTTGAACATGGTGAGTGAGGTTTTTTTTTTGTTGTTGTTGTTGTTGTGTTCTTGGATTTGAAGGTCCTGCGTTTTCTTTTGGGGTTCTATTTCCACTTTCAGGTGTTGTACTATTTTTATTCACTTCCTTCTACTGTTTGCGTTTTCATAATTTTTCAAGGTATTTATTTAATTCCTCTTTAAAGACCTCTATTATACCCATAAAAGCTATTTTAAGGTCTTTGTTTCGTGTTTCAGCTATGATGCATTTCTCGGGGCCTATTGTAGTAAATTTACTGATATCTAGGTGAGACATATTCTCCTGGCTGTCATTGATTTTGTGTTTATGCTGGGGACTAGGCATTTAAATTTTGCATGATTATTATTCTTGGTGCTGATATCTGTTCTTGTGTTCATTGGTGGCTGTTCATTTCATTGGTATCTGTTGCCTTCTTTAGCTGTCAGGAGAATGACTGTGGGTTGCCCAGGCTGCTTGTGTATACTGGGGTTTTGAGAAAAATGTTTCTAGGTGTTAGAGAGCTGACAGCTGGGAATGGAAGTGGAGTAGAAGAGGTAGCTGAGGGGGTCCACAGAAAGCAGGAAAGCAGGGTATGCCATTAGGATCTGCGCAGTCCGGTGCAAATGGTGCAGAAAGGGAAGCAAACCTAAGGAACGTGGTCTGCAACAGGGCTTGGGATGAGCCTGCTAGACTATATTCGGAAGAGAGGAGGTATAGTGAAGATTGCCCACCTGCGTCCATCAGGATGCAGGAGGATAAGTGTGGGAGTTGGTGGCTAGGGAAATAGGATTAGGTGATGAAAGAGAGATTGGAGAAGCCTGTGAACAGATTCAGATTTCAGATTATAGATTCTAGTGTGTAACTGCTCTGAGAACATCATGCAATGGCCCTTTATTTTAAATTAAATACAGCAGCACCTCATTGTAGAGTCATTAGTAAGTGAAAAATTTCTGTTCTCTTTAAATTGTAGTCATTAAAAAAAAGAAAAAAATAAATTGTAGTCATTAAAATTGTCACTTTTTCTTCACAATAAAATTGAATTATTTTTACTCACAGATTTGAAATAGTAATTATGTATATTTCCACATATATTTTATATATTTCCATAGAATTATTCACACATAGAATCATATTTATTATGAAATTTCAGGCATGTAGACAGGAAAGGCAATAGATGTTCTTTGAAACCATGGCAAGTAGGAAAAATGAGTAAATAAGATAGAAAATTACCTTAGTATGTATTAAAGAGATATTTATGTAAAAGGCAGATAGGTTTTCAAGTGAATGAATTGAAACTGAATGTAGAATTTTGAGGTCATGTGACTATGAATAATATTTTCACACTTTTCCATTTGACTTTTTTCATAATCCTTAAAGATGAGCCTGTAAACTCTCTATGAGCAAATTTGTAACTATGTGTCTTATCGCCTTATCAAATAGTATTTCTTTAACAAGTAAACAATTCATGATTGAGTATCAAATACTTAAGTCTAAAAAATCTAATTCAAGTTCAATGAATGATTTCCCTTTTACAGATATGCATAGTTACCAATTTTCATATGTGAGTTTTTGGTCTATCACCTGAGCATTCATCATTTTCTGTTGCCTTTGTCAAAATGCCTCATTTACACAGGAAGAGCATAAAAAATGCTTTAATATTAACACAGAGGAAGAGAATTGGAAGAATATCTGTCAATGTAGCTATAACTAAGAAAAAAGCTCCCTGTTCAAAAGAATTGATTTCTTAAAGAGGTCAAGAGTCTTGGAACATGTACTTTTTTTAAAATTCTAGGTTAATAATTCCTTGTTGGTTTGGTCTTGTAACTTATATAAAAACAATGTACAAAGAAAATAGTAACAATAACTTCTGTCACATACTGCTGGCCAGGAGCTTGAGACCCGAGCACTAACATTTTCTTTGTTTATTTCTTTATAAATCTTTTTAGGGGGATGATTCTTTTTTTTTGGCATTTTTGCTGTGAAGACAACATAGTATTTTGCATATTGTTCTAGTCACACTTTAAAATGGAGTAGAAGTAAAACTTCAGCTCTTCCAGTATAATCATCTTTTGACGTGCTAGACATTTCTCACAGATTTTTCGTGTGTGTGAAAAATCAGTCATTTGAGGTTAAAATCTGCTTTCTAGTGTAAGATAATTTTTAAAAGTACCCAAGGTTTTGGTTTGCATCCAAAGGTACATTTGCCTCTTCTTCTATTGGTTTATGAGGAGTACTCTTTGGACAAGTCAAAACAGGCTGCTCAGCCCCCTCACTCCATGAAGACTACAGCCATGATTTATAAATTCTGGTCTTTTTTCTTATCTAGGTTACAGTTTTAATATTTCTCTTGAAGAAACATATTTTTAAAAGCTAATAATTCAAAGATGAAACATTTATTTCTACTCACACAAGTAAAGAGCTTTGTATACAATATTTGAATTGTGACTACTTTCAAGTATTTAATAATCCACCTTTGCTTCAATTCTTCAGGTTACACAACTACAGCCTTTAAATTTTTCTAATGTTTTATTTTAAATTGTAATAGAGTCAATCAAGGTAATTTTTAAAGTGTGTACCATCTTTTTTATTGCAAAACCATAAATTTATAAGAAGCAATTTTTTCTCATAATTGGGAGTCATACTGCCTTCTTGTGAATCATGCAAAACCAAAGCTGTGTCACTGAGTTCATACTCCTGGGGCTTTCACAGAATCCAAATGTGGAGAAAATACTGTTTGTCATATTTTTATTGATCTATCTTGCAACTGTAGGGGGCAACAT
>NW_026588734.1:0-13454 GCF_907164565.1 Psammomys obesus | reverse complement strand
AAAAAAAATAATTTTCATACTCCCTTCAACCATGTGTTTTCTTTATTGACTGCATTTCCATTGTCAGGTCTTGATGACTTTTTTTTTCCTTCAAGGGATTGTGGGGATTTGTTTATTTGTTTTACTTTTTTAAGAGATGTATTTATTTCCTCCAACTTTTGTTCATGTTTTTTTTTTCTGGATTTCTTTATGGAACTGATTAATTTTATCTTTGAGAATCTCTAACATCTTTACCTAGTTTATTTTAAGGTATTTTACTTGTGTTTGAGCTAAATTGGAATATTCAGAGCCTGCTGTCATGGGACAGCTGGGTTCTTCTGTAAACATATTGACTTGGCTGTTATTGATTCTGTTTTTTTGCCATCACCTAGGCACCAGGTTTAGCATGATTAGATATCTAGGAACTGATTTCTGAGTGTTTGTCTTTGTTGGTTGGTGTCTTGTTTCCAAACTTCTGCTTTCTTTCTGGATTTTTGTAGAGTATAGTGGATGGGTGTTACTTGTTTTATTTCCTTGCTCAGCTGCTGTGTTCACAGGGAATGCCTCCTGCTGTTGAAGCTGGAATAGTCGAATGAGTTGAAGGAAAGAAAATTGGAGGAGAAGTCCTTGTGACCTGTAGGAAATGGTATCAGAGAGGAAATGGAGACAAAACATTTTTTGCTAGAAAGTTGGAAAAGTTCTAGGGGATTGTATCTCAGGAGCAACAGGAGTGCTATGGGTCTGCATTAGCCTGCTTTTTGCCCTGGGAGGAACATCCCTTGGGTTAGCAGGGAGTGCCTGCTGAAATTGGTGCCTGAGGCAAAGCAACAAGTGGAGACAGGAAGGATCTAATGGTAAGATCTGTGGAATCCATTAGAAAAAGGAGCATAGGAGACAGATGGCTGCCAAGAACTTCATCACAAATCACTCTACAGAGAGGCTTCTTTGAGTAGGAATGAGAGTATTACTTTTCCTTGTACACAAACACAAATATTTAGAAGATTGTTTGACAATAAGTACATTAAGATAATGGGAACCTCAAGTTATTTCTCATGTGATATGGTCTCCCACCTCCTAATATTTCTTGTGGGTCCATAGTACCAGATATGAAATATTCTTTGATAAATATCTTTCTACTGTATTTTATGTATTTGGTAGGTGCATATATATATCCAATATGCACAGAGTAGGAACACTTCAGTCATGAATACAATAACATGCACAGTTTTGTCATAGTGACTACATTGTGAAATATACTCAAAGCAAAGGAAGCACATATATGATAAAAATTAAAATTTGAAACTACCAAGGATTCATTATTGTAGCATAATAAAAACTTATTTTTAGAATAGATATTTAGAAAGAAGTATTATCAGTATATAAATCAGTTAATAAAACACATATCATAAGTCATATCTGGAATCCAATAGTTAAAGCATACATTTAATAATAGAAAAGCAACAACAAAACACTCATAATAGCAGCAAAGTGAGTGTGAAATTATCTTCTTGAGAAAAATTTATTAGTGTTCATGATCACTAAAGAAAAAATATATCAAAATAGAGATTTGATTGTTCTGACAATAAACTTGGTAAATGTTTAGTTCAAAATGTAAAACAAAACTATTTGATGAAATGATAGTTTTTAGAAATACATAAATGTTAAATGTAATAGAAATATTTCATTACAAATGACAGTGTATGTGTTTTTAAATTCAAGATAAAATTAACAAATGTTAGAAACAGAGTATTCTAAACTTATTTTTTGACTACCTAGAAATACTGCTCCTCCATTTCTGGTTAAAATGTAAACTTGTACAACCACTTTGAAATCAATCTGGTGCTTTCTCAGAGAATATCCATCTATACCACTCACAAGCATATATACACAATATGCTTAAGTATACAAGGACATTTGCTCATCCAAGTTTATAGCAACTTTATTTGTAAGAACCAGAATCTGGAAGTAACCCATATGTCCCTCAGCTAAGGAATGGATACAATAATTGTGGTACATTGGAATACTACTCAACAATTAAAAACAAGGAAATCATGAAATTTGCAGGCAAATGGTGGGAACCAGAAAATATCATCCAAAGTGAGGTTTCCCAGAAGTAGAAAGACACGCATGGTATATACTCACTTATAAGTGGATATTGTAATATAATATAGCATAAACATTATAAAATCTGCACATCAAAAGAAGCTATGCAAGAAGGAGTACCCTGGGTAAGATGACCAATCCTCATTGAAAGGCAAAAGGGATAGACCTTAGAAGATGGAGAAAACAGGGAATAGGACAGAAGCATACCACAGAGGGCCTCTGAAAGACTCTACACAGCAGCGTATTAAAGTACATGATGAGAATCATAGCGAAACTTTGGGCAGAGTGCAGGGAATCTTATGAAAGAAGGGGGAAGATGAAAGACCTAAAGGAGACAAGGTGAGCAGAAGAAACAAAATTTCTGGGCACAGGGATCTTTTCTGAGACTGATACTCCAGCCAAGGACCATTCTTGGAGATAAAGTAGAAATCCTGCACATATATAGCCCATGGCAGCTCAGTCTCCAAGTGGGTCCCAAGTAAGGAGAACAGGGGTCTTCTCTGACATGAACTCAGTGGCTTGCTCTTTGATCACCTCCCCATGAGGGGTGGTGTAGCCTTGCCAGACAGCAAAGGAAGACAATGCAGTCAGTCCTGATAAGACCTGATGTGCTAGGGTCAGATGGAAAGGGAGGAGGACCTCATCTGTCATTGGGCTGGGGGAGTGGCAAGGGAGAAAAAGAAGTGTGGGTGGGATTGGAGGGGATAAAGGAGAGGGCTACAGATGGGATACAAAGTTAATATATTGTAATTAATAAAATTAAATTTAAAAAATAATAAAATAAATTTTGTTTGAAAAAAACAAAATAAGGCAGAGCTGGAATTCTATAGTGAAAGTGTACATTCTACAATAAAAAGCTAGAGTTTGAACATAGAATCAGATTTTGGCAAACCTTAGTAGAATCAAATGTTCTATTACTTATTGCACTTACATGCCATTCCATGGTTACTTGGTTAGGTCAGAGGGAATATCATCTATTAAGCACAGGTTATAGGGGCCAAATTAAGATGGAAGAAATGACAAATTCATTGCATGCAATCAGACTTTTTACATACTTATCAGAAACAGAATGTAAATGCTGCTCCCCTGAAGAATACAATTGTAGTTGCTGGGATGTTATGACATTTACAAGTTCTACAGGGTACAAAGGATTAATGACTAAGACTAAATGCTCTTTAAAGCTTCTTTATGATTTTCTGAGTTCTAGGGAATGCAGAGATACACAGGTGTCCTGAATGCTCCAAAGTCTGAGGGAGGGCTTCAGGTCTCAGGGACTGAAATGGACACAGTATCTGAGGAGCTCCTGACTATAAATGGAAAATACCATGGCACATGTTCCTCAAGGCATCAATACTAGACCAATTCCATCACTCTGCAGAGTTCCTGATTTTTTATCTTTTATTTTCAGGGTCTGCAATTTGAACTTCAAAGCAGATATGGAGTAGAAAATCAATCTCAGGGATGTAATTCTTTCCAGCATAACAAACAAAAAATGTCTAGAGACCAAATTTTAAAAGTTCAACTAGAATCAGAATAGTAATGATCAATATTTTTTGTTAGATTATGCACATCAACAAAGGAGAGTAATTCATCTAACTTTCAGTGCTGAATAGCTAATATTTCATCATGAAAGGCCTGAACATCAATGGTTAAATTGTCACATGACCATATTTACCTAGGAAACAATATGATCAGCAATAACATGCATTCAATAGAGACAACATAGCAAGGAATAGCCGTTCATCAGTCATACCCTTTACACTTAGATTTCACTAACTAGTTTTCCTCAGTCACTAGTTTCTACATATGAGCAGTTGGTAGAGAAACTCTGTTTTTCATGGCTCCATATTTTAACTTCCACTAACTGTGGACAAAATTAATATATGATTTGGCAGTAACCCTCTGGGAGTTTCTGAACAAGAGAGTAGAAGCTTGACTTAACTCTTAAACATAAAGGACATTTGTTAACAATAAAGAGAGCCTGCTCTTTAGTTAGTGAAAAATATTTCAATGCTGATGAATTTTGATGAAAGAATTCCTGAGATCCTTGTGCTCTCTGTAGTTTAATACCTCCTAGGAAAAGAGGCAGTATTAAAAGGGAATCTTCCTTTGCATTTCTCTCAGATGAAAGTCTTGGAAGATTAGAATGTGATCTTATAAGACCAACATAAACTGGACATTCCTATGTTCTTAATTTCTATTGAATCAATTGCAAAAAAAAAGTGAATGGAGGTACCAGTTGAAGTAGTCCATACTGATTCTAGATGAGGCACTGCCAGCACTGGGCACTGTGAGTCAGAATATAAGTTTAGAGGTTGAGGGTAACATTTTAAAGCAATGCAAATCATGTGGAATTCCATTTGTTGTACAGAAGCACTTGGGTGAGAAAAAAAAATCATTGAAGCATCTCTAGAAACAAGGGATGTCTTACCATCTTTTGTGATATGTACAATTACTAGTTTGAATAGGGTATTCTCTGAAACCTAGTACATTTAGCAAATAAATCCATTGTCATGACTCTTATTTTTTCTTCCTGTTGTTTGCCCATATTATGGTTCTGTTCCCCCAAGAGGGCTAGAGTAAGAAATATATGCAGCCTTCAATATATATAGACCCCATAGCAGTACAGAGACAATATAATCATTAATAACTCCTTTATTTCCAAAGGGAAGAAGCTATCTAGTATGCTGAATTAACATTCTAATATACAAGTTGTTTGACAATAATAACTGCTGTCTTTTCTTCAACAGTCAGGTGATTGATAGCCTGCAAAATATGAGAAACAGAATCTTGATATGGCTCAGCAGGCTGCTGTCTAATTTTAGAAAGTTCTTCTGTCTTTTTTTTTCAGAATTTGTTAACTTACACCATGCTTGCAGTGCCAAATCATTTATTTGCCCATAAGCCTCAGGATATGTAATGTGTCATTTCATGTGTCATTACTAAACAAGCCTTCTCCTGATAACATCTCAAAAGTTTTAAGCACATTGTTTTGGTGATTTCATCAGCTTAGTATTGACATGTTTCTTAATATCATTAGTACACAGTAAATATACACACCCAATAAGAGTAGCTATTGCTAAGATCTTCCAATCATAGGGAACAAAATTATCTCCAGAGACAGAATCAGATAGCCATGTAACAGGAGCAGTCTACTCATATTGAGCACAAGGCTATTTAAGATCCTTAAGAGTCTTAAATGAAATGAGCATATAAGTATAACTTGCTTCCTCACTTTATCTGGATCAGACACCTCACCAACATGGAAAAGAGGAAATTAAACCAAGTCTTCTTTCATCTCATGGACTTAATAGAGAGCTTCTTGCATAGCAGACCTGAAGCATGACCTAAGAGAAGGTGATTATTTTGTCTGGAGGCTACAAACCTTCTCAATAACCTCAGTAAGAGATGAAATGAAACAGTAAAAAAAATTTTCCATATTATCAGGAAATGCACATGATGGATAGGGATTAGGAGTGATGGAAATTGGTGGTGGAGGTGGAGCAGCATTATCAGTGCAAGGAGGAGGAAGACCATCAATATCAAGGAGACCACATATAAATATGTAGCATATATTTACAACATATTATAATTTTATATTTTGTTTATAATATATATTTTATTTATAATATATATTTGTATTCCAACCCAGATTTTTCTTTTATTCCCACTGTTAGTTCTGATCTTTCCTGATCACTTTTACTTTTAATATTAACTGGGTCACTTTTTATCTGTTATGATTTTTATTTCTTTCAAAAGCTGAAATGCATCACTAGAAATTTTGTTTAGTTCCATTGCATCAAATTATTCTTTAATTTCATTTCCTAAATTCAGGATTTGGACACAACAGCAGACAGTAATGAGTGCCAAAGTTGAAAAGGATAAAGATGAGGGTGATGTAATGACAGGTTTTGAATACTGATTTCTTTACAAAATACAAAAAAAAATGTTTTTATTTTAAACCCATGTATAGGGATGTGGGGCTGCTTAGGACTGCCCACAGCAGCTGACTATGATTTGCCCCATAATCCAGCAGAGGAGTGGTTTTGGCAGATAGTTTCTCTGGTTGTGTGACATTTGGAATTCTGGAAACATTTCAGAAGGTATACAAATGCTAAGGTCCCAAGAGGCAGGGTTGTTGGTGTTTCAGGGGTGTTTCCAGGTTATTAGGAGTTGTGCTCATAAAAAAAATGCAAGAACTAAAAGCAATTGTTTTCAGGGATCTCTTCCATTTCCTTTCTCTTCTTTCTTGTTTTTTTTTTTTTCTCCTATCTAGTTAAAGGGTGGAAAATGGATGGATAAGAGTGGAAAAAGCCCCAAAAGTAGCTAAACTACCTACAAAATGAGTTATATGGGGAAACAAAATTTTCAAGCTACAACATGGCATATGCACATAAGAACTCCAAAAGACTGTGACAAAATTTAAAATTCAAAATTCAAAGTGAGTTATATGGGGAAAAGGGTCTTGGAATATTTTGTGTTCCATCTTATGAGCTATCCAATACCAATTTAGATATTAAAATTGAAAGTTTAGAATTTAGGCTTTCAATACCAGTGTTCAGTGTATATTGCAGTCACAAAAAGACTAAGAGCCACAATAATATGACCTGTCTGAGGTCTTAGTTATGTTAGCCCATAGACAGATTAAGAGTATAGAAGTAAGGTAAATTTATCAATTTCATCAACCTGGTATGTTCGTTCTCTGGGTTTTAGATATACCAAACTGTCCTAGACAGAGGCAGGGCATTCCTAGACACTTCTAAGAGTCAATAATTTGTGAAAATATACCTGGAGCTTTTGACCAAATATGTTCCTGAAAATGACCTAGGAAGTTTTTGGTTTTGTATAGGGATTTCTTGGGAAATGGGAAGTTAAATGTAGCTTCAGGGGTTTCTTGCCAGTCTTTACTTCCTGTACTATTTTTCTAGAGAAGCCCATTTTAATTTTAGAGACTGCTTTGACCTGGTTATCAGCATACACATTGTGGTAGTTAGACGGTAACAGTGTGTAGGAATGGGTTTTAACATGGAGCCTGGGTTTTCAGCAAACCTTAAGGGAAATGGAAATTTCTAGGATCCAATTTTAAACTGTCTCTCCCTAACTTGTTATCCCCATCTTTCTCCAACCACATTCATGATTGCTACATCAAAATGCAGAAGACCCTAGTGAGTTTTAACCCTATAGTGTTATTTAAATCTCAGACTGTAAATGTATTATTAATACTCACACACATCCTTTATCTGTGTACACTCATCCAAGTGTTTATTTATTCCAACAAAATCTTACAACAATATCAGTACATGATTCCAAGGAGTGAATTGCCATGGAATACATTTGTTTCTGTGTCCTCCTTAGTTAGAGAGATCAGAGCAGATTGCTAGAGTTAGGTTGAGGCCAAGCAGAGCCACACAGAGGCCAAGAAAAATGCCAGATTGAATGAGTCAGCTGGTAGAGGAGTTTGAGCCAGAACAGCTGAGCTGAACCAGCCAGTCCAGAAATCAGAAAGAACAAGAAAGGGTGAGCTCATTCAGCAGTGAGGCTCAGAAACTGAAAACATTCTAGGCCTGGGTTAGATTGTGTGGAGGCTATCAGCTTTCAAGACTAAGCCTAGCATAGCAGAAGGGGGAATAAACTTCTCAGCTGACAATCAAAACAGGAGAATAAAAGCTACTTTTACAGAAAGGTGTTATGACATTGCTGAATGAGAAAAGCAATATTTAGTCTCACCAAGATGTGAACTCTAATGAGCAGCCTGAAATTTATTACCACTGGTGCAATTGTGACACAGATGTTATGGAAGTAAACAACCACTTTTAAAATTGGACTTCATGCCCACTCTGTAAGATGGAATCCATGGCTGATACTGTCAATGAGGCCACAAAACAGAGAGCAGATAAATCATGAGCCCTAGAAAAAAACCCTACTACTATTAACCTATTAAGTTAATGTAACAATAAAAAATTCCTAATGATGCACAGGTATATCTGTAAAATAGTGGATCACTCAGTCATTATCAGAGAAGCTTCATCCTGCAGTATAGAGTAATTAACAAGGAAACTTATGACCTATCAACGTGAATGTTAGATACTTTGGAATTCTCAGCTCTCACTTAGGATGTTTATGTCATACCTCTCCCCTCAAGACTCAGGGATCTGTATGGAATAGAAGGCAGAAAGTTTAAAAGAACCAGAGGTAGTAGATGGCTTAAAGGAAACAAAAATTTCAAGCTACAACATGGCATATGCACATAAGAACTCCAAGAGACTATGACAAGATTCAAAAGATCTGCACAAGATCAAATGAAGCAAAATCCTAGTGAGAAGGTTCTCAAAGTCCTACCCCTTGCCAAGGAGTTATTGTCAACTGAAAGCTCCTGAGAGAGGAAAAGTCCATTTTCTTTGATGGGGTGGCACGGGGTATATCAACTACTCACCAAAGCAGGCCTCACATACAGGGGTAGTTATCTAACATGAACTGGACTCCTTAGTTTTGGTTTTGGTTTGCTTTGTTTTCTTGTGAAACATTTGGAGAGAATGTAAAGATAGTTGGGAACAAAGGTGGGAAGAATAAAGGAGGAGATGTAGGAAAAGAACTAATATGATCAAAATACATTGAATGATGCTCTCAATGAATATAAAACACTTTTAGAACCAAGTTTTTTGAAAGAGATGTGTATTTATATTTTCAGTGTAACTTTTATTGCAGAATATTGCAACTAAAACATCTTACACAGATTTTACAATTTCAGTTGTCACTATAGTTCATGTTCTCATTAAAAATTATTGACCAAAATAAACAGATAGCTGGTTAATCTCAAAATAACCCAGAAGAAATAGATGGAGTCAATCATATGTGGATGAAGATGGTCCCATGGGAACCAGACAAGATGAATTGCCTGTTCTGTCACTGATTAGTCTTCTCCTTTAAATGATATGGACCTCTGTATAGACAGAGAAACCTCAGTGGATGTAC
Organism: Psammomys obesus; assembly: GCF_907164565.1. Classification (NCBI taxonomy): domain Eukaryota; kingdom Metazoa; phylum Chordata; class Mammalia; order Rodentia; family Muridae; genus Psammomys; species Psammomys obesus. Next base: position 4,400 of record NW_026588734.1, on the reverse strand, counting down.
TGAATCAGGGCCAGTTGATTGATCCCTATCGCCATCTTGGTTTTATTCATGATGAAAATTAAAGAGTTCAATGTTCTTAGACACCACCTTTCTGAAAAGCACAGCAGAACTCCTTGAGAGAAAGTCATGCTCCAGTTATGATTGCATCCCTTGACACAACCTTTAGAAAAATGGGTTTTTCCGGTTGAAGACGTGCTTGTCTACTTAATTTCAGAGGTATCTGCAACAGTGCAAGACAAATATTGAGAGGCAATGAATGAACCAAAACAACTCCAGAAGAAAAGTAAAACCAACATTCAGTATTAGAATGCTTTGCAGAAACATAAAACCTACATTTATCATCATATTTTTTACTTCCTCTTCCCCAAACTGTGTCAATTGGATGGTAAGAGTATGCAACCAAACATGCATTGGGTAAATGGATTGATAATCTACTTAATTCAGGCCCCGAGACAAGTCATGTTGGTTTATATTATTTTTGTTCTCTGGTCATTTAGAGTAAAACAGGCAAGCTTAACATTTTCCATCCTAATTTTTAGTTAATATGTCATACTATTGTTTTAAGTATTGAATAGCCATTTTTGGGTTGTTGAAACTTACATGTTAATCCTGAGAGGATGCACTTCAAATCAATGAATTATCTTCAGCTCCTAGGTCTTGTCAGTACTACAGTTGAGCCACTAAAAGCATATCTTCAGGGGAAACTCACTTTATTGTCTTTTCTAGCATCTGTTTTTTGTTTCAAAATACAGAATGAATGTATGGTGGAGAAGGTCTCAATTGCAGGAAATGGAAGGTAAACAAAGTTGTCATGGAGATAGAGAAATGTCAAGTTTAAGATCACTGGTGCTTGCCAGAGCATCTTCCCCTTGCCAATTGTGCCATGGGATCTCAAAGCTAGAACCTTGCTTTGTCTAAATCCTTGCACATGATTTAAATGCTTTATTGACAAAGTACTAAAATTAGTGAGATTGTACGTAGATAAAGCTATATAACTTGCTTAAGCCACAAATCACAGAATAAACACTTCCATCCCTTCATTTGCCCAGAAGTAAAACTGTGGAAGAGAGTCACACTCCAGATAAACAAGTCCTGTAAGTTTTAGCCATCCATTCACATGAAACAAAGAGCAAGTTGCTCAGGAAAATATACATACTTTATCTAAATGTCTTATCTTATACTATTAAAACTTTACTATACATGAGTCTTCCATGGAAACATACAAAAGATACATTTTAATTTTAATTATTGTTTTTATGAAAGATGTTATAACTGTAAACCATCCTTTACAACATTATCAAAAGGGTTCAATGTGCAAACTCTCCTCAAAGAACAACTTGGAGTTTGTGGAAGGAATAATATGAGGTGATATATAAATGAGAGGGGAGATCTCTCAATAGAGAGAAAATAAATGTAACGGAATAGCGCTTCCTCAAGATCCAGCCATACCACTCCTAGGCATATACCCAAAAGAGGCACAAGTACACAAAAAGGACATTTGCTCAACCATGTTTGTAGCAGCTTTATTTGTAATAGCCAGAAGCTGGAAACAACCCAGATGCCCCTCAACTGAAGAATGGATGCAGAAACTGTGGTACATCTATACAATGGAATATTACTCAGCAATGAAAAATAAGGAAATCATGAAATTTGCAGGTAAATGGTGGGACCTGGAAAGGATCATCCTGAGTGAGTTGTCCCAGAAGCAAAAAGACACGCATGGTATATACTCACTCATATAAACATACAAAATGGACTTTTTAATGACAAAATATTACCATAGGTGATGACAACAGCTTGTGGAATCCAAAGGTAGAGAATAAATTAAATGAGGTTGGAAAGGTAACAGAAGATTAAGTCGGGGAGTGACTAAGAAGTTGAAATATGAGAGAAGAATAAAGAGAAAAAATAAATTATTTCTGGAAATACCTGTCTTCTGGAGCAGAGCTCATAGGAAATCATGCAAAATCATCTAGTTAGGATGGAGTCATCATAACCAGCAACTTTTTATAGGTTAATATTTTATTTATATGAGTGTTTACCCACACATTTGCATGTATAACACACATGTGCACTTTCAAATGATGCCAGAGTAGGACATCAGAACCCCAGGAACTGGGGTGACAATAAGTTATTAGCTACCACATGGGTGCTGGAAACTGGCCCCAGGTTCTTTGCAAGAATAGCAAGTGCTGTTTACCACTGAGCCATCTCATGAGCCCCAGAAATTGTATTTTGACATATTGATTCTCAACTTGGCATAACATGGGAAATCAGAGATGAGCTTTTAAAGCCACACTCTGGGTGAAATTTTGTATGACCAGGCATCATGTGTTTCTGTTTTAATTTTTAATACTGCGTGTCACATGGCCCATGCTGGCTTCATATTTACTAACTGGTCTAGGATTCTTTGAATTTCAGATCCTCTAGCCTCTATTTCAGAGATTAGAGGTAAACAATACCACCTCTAGTTCTTGTAGTTCTGCCAACTGAGGAACATCTATAGAATCCATATATGAGTTATAAATATCCTCATTGATTCTTATGATCAGTCAGTAGTTGAGAGGACTATGAGAATAGGACTTCTGTGAGATCTGGAAAAAGAGTTACCCACTCAACAAACACTGAAAATGTGACCATTGCAACTCCTGGTGACACATAACATACCTGATTTCAAATGGACATGATTAGAACTTCAATGAAATGCATATAATTTGGTCACATTTGTCTGCACTGAGTCTTCATAATGCTACAGTTGCATTCTATACAGGCATAGAGTAAAAAGCCCCTTAACTAATTCTTGAAGAGAAGTAGCTCATTTGGCCAGAAAAAAATTTAAACCCCAAACAAATATATTCATTTTTATACATAAAACCTCAGTTCAAAAAAATGTCTCCTACCCCTACTCCCTCTTCGGAGGAGGCAGGAGGCATCCAGCAGAATCTGCCACAGACCACATTGTCTGTACCCCAACCTGAGATCGGGGCTGAGAAAACCCAATCCTTTTGGGTACTCCCCCAAACACCCCCATAACCTTGCCACAGTGGAGTGGAAGGATAAAGAGGCCCACAGCGGCTTCACAGTGCCGGAACTCCAGTGCTGCAGGCCACTCCTAGCAAACAAACTACAGCTCGGGATTTAGGACTGTGGTCATTCTACACGTCCTGATATTCTCCTGGGTCCAGCACAATAAGGTTTAGTAGCAAGTTTTATCACCGGTGCCCCCCCTACACTTGGCAGAGAAACGCCGGCTCAGGGCTCAGGATCTGACTGAGAAGCCCCAACCCCTGCTGGCACTCCCCTGAGAGCACCTCCATAAGCTTGCCCTAGCAGAGGAGAAGGTCAGAGGGGAAGGACAGAGAGGCAGCCTGACAAGGACACAGTACCCTCTCACCCAGCAGCCCCTAGCAGAGAAACTGAAGCTCTGGATCTGAGGACAATCAACCCTACCTGGTACTCGCTTGGGATCAGCAAACATAGATTCTACCACTAGGCTGCTTCTGGCAGAGAGACCTGGGCCCAGGATCTGGGATTGAGTACACTCATCCTAACTCTTTCCCGCACCACCCAGGGACCAGTCAACACAACCCCTCCTGGCAGAGGGAAAGAACAAAGAGGCAGCACACAGGAAAGGTGGACACCGAGTCCTGCGGCCACAGTGTCACAGAGCTGACTGTTACCCTACCCGTGCACTTCTTCAGCAGGACCAAAACTGAGAGTAGTGAGCAAGGGGAACCCCTGTGTATTCCAACTGGTCCTGCAAGAGAGTGAGTGAGCCTTCTAGGGAGAGATTGCCCCAGACCCAGGGCCTCTCCACAGAAGCAACCAGACGAGATCCCTGCCACCCACACTCCTAGTGTGGGCATCAGAGGGATTCTTGGGATAGCGACATTGAAGCCTCTGCCTTGCGGGTCCACCAGGGTAATCCAGGCAAACAATCCCTGGAGCTCAGTCAGAACTGTGTAATAGTGGCTTGCAGGCCACTGCAATAGTCAGAGAATCCACGCATGCACACTGTGCCCACTAAAAGCGCACGCGAATAGCGCCAGCTTCACATTCTTTACTTAGGCAAAACTGAAAACACAGTGCACACCCCCAAAGCAGTAAACCTCTCTCATCTTCCTGAAAAAAACAGTCCAGAAAACAGAAAGAGAGGATCATAGCCCAAACTACAATCTCGAGGAACAACCAGTGAGGATTATAAATAACCAGATGGCTAGAGGCAGACGTAAGAACACTCCCAACAAAAATCAGGACATAATGATCTCACCAGCAACCCCACAAAAAAATGGACACTTCAATTCACTAGATATACAAGAAAACGACCTCAAAACTATGTTTCTCCAGCTATTAGAGGCCCATAGAGATGAAATGAACAAAGCCCTCAGAGAAATAACCAA
>NW_026588733.1:0-18420 GCF_907164565.1 Psammomys obesus | reverse complement strand
TTCAAACAGCTGTGGATTTCATTGCCAGCACCATGACATTCAGAGACAGTGGTGTAATTTGGCATGTATCTTCTCCATGCTACAATGAGAGGTTATTAGATAATAACATTGACACTGAAGTCACTAAGACCAAATCAGAGTCCCAATCCCATTTGATAGAACACTAATCCATGAAACAATTATAAATAAATATTTGAACCTCAGGACCTGAGCAACATGGGGAAATGCATCCCAGAATTTCCAGGTGATAGAAGAGGTGTTCACAGTCCTGTTGAATACTGGATTAGGACGACAAGCAGCATCCAAATCTCTATGTGTTTGATGTTGTAGGCTGGTCAATGATCAATATCATTGACCCTAAGGAGAATCAAGTGACTTTTTTTTTCTTTGTCTTTTATTATTTTTTAAACTTTTATTAATTAATTACACTTTATTTACTTTGTATCCCCCCATAACCCCTCCATCCTCCCCTCCTAATCCTACCATCCCTCTCCTTCACACATGCCCCTCCCCAAATCCACTGATTGGGGAGGTCCTCCTTTTGTCATCTCCTGTGGCCTGATAAGGCTGCTCTCCCCTCAGGGGGAGGTTATCAGAGAGCAGGCCAATCAGTTTATATCAGAGGCAGTCCCTCTTCCCATTACTATGGAACCCACTTGGACACTCAAGTGCCATGGGCTACATCTGTGCAGGGGTTCTAGGTTATCTCCATGTATGATACTTGGTTGGAGTATGAGTCTCTGGGAAGACCCCTGTGTCAGATTTTTTGGTTCTGTTGCTCTCCTTGTGGAGTTCCTGTCCTCTACAGATCTTACTATTTCCCACTTCTTACATAAGATTCCATGCACTCTGCCCAACAACAGTTGGCCATAAGTCACAGCATCTGCTTTGATAGTCTGCAGGGCAGAGGCTTTCAGAGGCCCTCTGTGGCAGGTTCCTAGGTTGTTTCCTGTTTTCTTCTTCTGATGTCCATCCTCTTTACCTTTCGGGATCGGGATTGAGTGTTTTAGTCAGGGTCCTCTCTCTTGATTAGTTTCTTTAGATGTACAGATTTTAGTAGGTTTATCCTATGTTATATGTCTATATGAGTGAGTATATACCGCGTGTGTCTTTCTGCTTCTGGGACAGCTCACTCAGGATGATCCTTTCTAGGTCCCACCATTTACCTGCAAAGTTCATGATTTCCTATTTTTCATTGCTGAGTAATACTCCATTGTGTAGATATACCACAATTTCTGCATCCATTCTTCAGTTGAAGGGCATCTGGGCTGTTTCCAGCTTCTGGCTATTACAAATAAAGCTGCTGCAAACATGGTTGAGCAAATGTCCTTATTGTGTAGTTGAGCCTGTTTTGGATATATGCTTATGAGTCTTATGGCTGGATCTTGAGGAAGCGCTATTCCTAGTTGTCTGAGAAAGTGCCAGATGGATTTCCAGAGTGGTTGTATAAGTTTGCATTCGCACCAGCAGTGAAGCAGTGTTCCCCTTTCTCCACAACCTCTCCAGCATGTGTTGTACCTTGAGTTTTTGATCTTAGCCATTCTGATGGGTGTAAGGTGAAATCTCAGGGTCATTTTTATTTGCATTTCCCTGATGTCTAATGAGGTTGAGCATTTCTTTAAGTGTTTCTCTGCCATTCTATATTCCTCTACAAAGAGTTCTCTGTTTAACTCTGTTCCCCATTTTTTAATTGGATTACTTGGTTTGTTGCTTTTCAGCTTCTTTAGTTCTTTACATATACTGGATATTAGTCCTCTGTCAGATAAAGGGTTGGTGAAGATTCTTTCCCAATCTGTAGGCAGGCGTTTTGTTTTGATGATGGTGTCCTTTGCTTTACAGAAGCTTTTTGGTTTCATGAGGTCCCATTTATTGATTGTTGCTCTTAGAGCCTGTGCTGTTGCTGTTCTCTTCAGGAAATTGTCTCCTGTGCCAATGAGTTCAAGGGTATTCCCTACATTATTTTTCTAACCGATTTAATGTGTCTGGTTTTATGTTGAGGTCTTTGATCCACTTTGACTTTAGTTTTGTGCAGGGTGATAAGTATGGGTCTATTTTCATTTTTCTACATGTAGACATCCATTTAGACCAGCACCATTTGTTGAAGATGCTCTCTTTTCTCCATTGTATGGTTTTAGCATCTTTGTCGAAGATCAGGTATCCATAAGTGTGTGGGTTTATTTCTAGGTTATTTGTTTGGTTCCATTAATCCACCATTTTGTTTCTCTGCAAGTACCATGCAGTTTTTATTACTGTTGCTCTATGGTACAGCTTGAGATCAGGGATGGAGATACCTCCATAAGATCTTTTATTGTAGAGGATTGTTTTAGGAATTCTCGGTTTCTTGTTATTCTATATGAAGTTGAGAATTTTTCTTTTCAGGTCTGTAAAGAATTATGTTGGTAATTTGATGGGAATTGAATTGAATCTGTAGATTGCTTTTGATAAGATGGACATTTTTTACTATGTTAATCCTGCCAAGCCATGAGCACTGGGGATCTTTCCATCTTCTGATATCTTCTTCTATTTTTTTCTTCAGAAACTTGAAATTTTTTTCACAAAAGTTTTTGACTTGCTTGATTAGGGTTACTCCAAGTTACTTTATGTCATTTGTGGCTATTGTGAAGGGTGTTGTTTCCCTAATCTTTCTCAGCCCTTTTGTCTTTTGTATACAGGAGGGCTACTGATTTTTTTAAAGTTAATTTTGTAGCTGGCCCCTTTGCTGAAGGTGTTTATCAGCTGTAGGAGTTCCCTAGTAGAGTTTTTCGGGTCACTCACGTATACTAGATGGTCTTAATTAATACAGATATTAGCAATTGCACCCATTTCCCCCAAAGTAATGCAAGTTTCTTATTCTTTTCTGATGCCTTTCTCTCCACAGGTGTCCCTTCCCAGGTCCAGCTGCTGCAGTCTGGGGATGAGCAGGGGAGACCTGGGGCTCAGTAAAGCTGTCCTGCCAGGCTTCTGTTATATTGTATTTATTATCATGCATAATATACATGCATTATATATTATTTACGTGTATAAAACAATATTTAATACATAAATCACATTTTAAAAATAATTTCTTATTGACAAAATCCTTTGCTGCTTTTCCCATGCAGAGTTCATTTCTGTAATATAGTTATTGTAGATTGTGCTGTAATAATCCCTGCTGTGCACATATTCCTGAAGTATATTTACCTTTGGTCATTTGAGTGACTTTTTCAGTATATAACCTGTTGGAAAGGAAGTTACTAACTGACTATAACTGAAGGATGGGAAGGGATGCGGGATGCATTTTCTCGACAGGATTAGGACTTGGACCTCAGCTTCCTGCTGCCCGATCCAGGTGTCCTCTACTTCCTTCTTCTAGAGCTCAACTAAGTCCTTATCTAAGAAAGAGCCTGCTCATGAATATGCAAATCATGGGAGTCTAGGGTGGTAAATAGAGGGATGTCCATGCCCCCAAAACATCAAGTGATCAGTGTCCTCTGCAGACTCACTGGCTACACTGTCCCTCAGGATGGAATGGAGCTGGGTCATCCTCGTCCTCCTGTCAGTAACTACAGGTAAGGGACTCACCAGTTCCAAATCTGAAGAGGAGACAGGGACTGAGATGACAATGCCATCCACTCTGCCTTTCTCTCCACAGGTGTCCACTCCCAGGTCCAGCTGCAGCAGTCAGGGGCTGAGGTGGGGAGACCTGGGTCCTCAGTGAAGCTGTCCTGCAAGGCTTCTGGATACAACTTCATCAGCTACGCTATGCACTGGGTGAAGCAGAGGCCTGGACAGGGGCTGGAGTGGATTGGATTTATTCTTCCTGCAAATGGTGGTACTGTTTATAACCAGAAGTTCCAGGGCAAGGCCACACTGACTGCAGACAAATCCTCCAGCACAGCCTACATGGAGCTCCACAGCCTGACACCTGAGGACTCTGCGGTCTATTACTGTGCGAGAGATGAACACAGTGTTGCACCCACATCCTGAGTGTGTCAGAAACCCTGGGGAGCAGCTGCTTGCCTGAGACTGAGAGGACAGAAAGATTGTCTTGAAGACTTGCTCAGAAATAATCAGAGTGTTCCTTTCTCTGTCACTTCTGGGTCTTATAGCATTTTTTCTCAACTTTTCTAAAGGATGTGAGAATGAAGTGATGCTGATTCAGGAGCCCCCAAAGCTGTCGACAGCTTTATAAGTGTCCCCCTCCATTGATGTGCTTCTTTAGTAAAACAAAACTCTATCATCTAAATATCTGTTAAATATAAGCAACTAGAACTATTGTTGGGTAGCTATGAATAAAATAAACTACAATATATTTCATATTATATTGTAGTTTATATTCAGTAATAATATGAATTCATCCAGTAAAAACAAATCAACAACACTTCAGCAAACAAAAGCCTCTATCATAGTCCAGTTTGATTTACCTGAAACAATCAAAGGCAGTGTGTTGACCATGGCCTCCATAGATCCACTCCTCCACAGAGCCACTTTACCTCTTCTCTACAATCTAATTCTATTTCTTTAGTTATTGATACATCTGATTATTAATTTCTTTAGGTAGTAGTAATTAAATCTCTTATTGTTTTAGAGTTGGATATGGAGCTGCCTGGAATGCTATGGATTCCATAGGGTATGGAGTCTGGTGCTTTGGTAACAAGGTGGGCTCCTATGCAGACAGCACTGGGGCCAGAGCAGTGGGACTCCAAGATGAGGTCTGAGATGGCTTAGAGGATAAGTACACTGGGTGGTCTTCCAAAGGTCCTGAGTTCAATTCCCAGCAACCACATAGTGGCTCACAAACACCAATAATGAGATCTTCCACCATGCAGGTGTACATGCAGGTAGAACATTGTTTACATAATAAATAAATTAATTTTATATAAGAAGTCTGATCCTATGATCAGCAGCCCTGGGTGCTCAATCTCTTATTTCCTGAAATTGGGTTGTGTTTCTCAATAATTATAGATGCATGTAAACTGAACCATTGAAAATGAATTTTACATTTTTTCAGGTATCTTAGAGGTAGGATTTTGTTGGGGTTTGGTCTAGTGTTATGCTTTCAGTTGTTAATTACTGACTCCCAAGATCTGTTTACAGCCCAGGCTACCATATTCTCACATACACCAAATGATGTTGGATTAACTTTGCCCATCAATATTCTCTGACTGTATTAAAAAAAAAAGTTGAAGTTGCTGACAGGCTATTAAAGCATATTACTGGTATACCACACAATCCTACAAGACAAGCTGTTCTAGAAAGAGCTGATTGAATTTTGAGATGCTTATTAAACAAAAAAAAGGAGAATAAAGACACCCAGGGTCAGACTAAATAATACTTTGTTAACTGTAAATTTTCTTAATGTTGGTGAAAAAGAGAAAACAGTAGCTCACAGACACTGGGTAGTAGAAAAAACTGGAGAATTAATTCAACCACATACTCTAAGGACATGTTGACAGCAGAATGGAAACCTGCAAAAATTTTGACATGTTGACTTTTTATGCTTATGCATCTACGGGGAATGAAAAAATATGTTTACCAACAAAACTTACAAAATTTACACTTGACCAGGGAAGACCTCCTTCTAGCTGAGACATGAATGTCATTGCATGGCAAATTAATCTTATTGACTACCTGGTCTCCATGATGCAGAAATGTAACCATAATATTACCTTAAAGAGTTTGTTTATTTTCATAGCAAAAGACCAGATAATAATGAAGATAATGTAAGTAGCACAGATAATTTAGCCTCATAGACTACCTCAGTTACTGTTTCCTCAAAATCTGCATACAGTTGAAAGTCAAAAGAATTAGCTCAAATACTCGATCCCACGGAGACTAGACAAAACAAACAAACAAACAAAAAACAAAACAAACAAAAAAATCCACCTCAGAGACTGGATAGGAAAAGATGCAGCTAGATTTTCCAGTCCTTGGCCAATATCCTAAATTTTTAGGGTACCTAAAAGTCTGATTTCTACCCACAGATAGCAAGAGCACGGGATTCCCATTCCCAAGATGCAGGGTTGATGTTTTTGGTCATTTGGTGGGGTATGAATTGAACATGATAAGGGAAAATAAAAACAAGTTAAAGTGTGGAAGCAGAGGAACGTCCCTCTATCATTCTTTTTCACTTATTTATATTTCCTCAAAAGGAAGAGAAAAGGGAATTGTCAAAAAAGGTGTGTATGGTTACAGGATGAAAGGTAGATTATTGAATTTACTAGTGTCAAATATTGTATATTGGAATGGATTATTGGATATTAATATAAATTTAAGATTGTTTTGTTCAACTATTGCTTAATGTGTTATACATATGAAACTATTTGAAAATGTGGTGTAAAGTTCAATTTTTATGAAAACTAACTATTGCAAACTGTTCAGGATTGGAAGTACAAATTATTACTTAGTCCCCTATAAATAATCATACTTGTAGTCTTGTTAGATACCAGTTTATTTAATTAGATAAATATATTTTATTTGGTTTCTTATATATGTTTTCAAGGTTAAGTAGATGTTACATAGCTAGAAACAAGAAACATTCTTCTAGATAGATAGATAGAATTTCTTCAAACACTTCAGAGATCTACAGAATATTTAATTACACTTAAATATACTTTAATAATAAAAGGATTCTCTGACAGAGAGAAACATCTGCTCCTGGCAGCACCTCTAAACTACTTCAACAAAGATGATGGGAATCATAGAAAAACATGTGGCAAGACAGCCACTGGAGAAAAACCTGTCCTTCAACTGCTGATAGCAGGTTGTCTGAGCAAACTGTGAGCAAGCAGGATAGTGGAAAACTTACTGTTCGAGTTGTCAGTCCTGCAAACTTCTGTGCCACAAATATGCCTTTCAGATATTCTGGGCCAGTAGGATGAAGATTGAATGCCTCAACGACACAGAGAAACCTCTGGTGACTGTCCAGGAAGTCATCTGTCTCTGTCATTTCTACAGTTCTGGGAGCTATTTGCTCTACATTTCCTACATACTTAGGTTATATTATTTCCTTCTAAGTTCCCTGAAGGGGTGAAAGACTAGATAATCATAGTCTCACTAAAATTAAGATCAGTTGTTTAGGGACTAAGACAATGTTTTAGGTCTAAAAGGATGTTTTAAGTTCTATATAGATTTTTGTTTTTTAGATTGATAAGAAATTGATTTAGGTACAGAACTTTGGACTCAACAGGATAGGATACATGATGGAAAACTTTTTCTAAGGTTACAAATATGAATAGACTGGACATTGTAAATGTAATTCTTACTTGGTAATTCTCATAATTTTATTGTATACAGTTTATTAATGTTAGAGGAAAAGCCACTTTTTTAAGAAAGGGGGTTATGTAATGGAAGTTTTGGCATCTTTGTATGTTATGGAAATATGCTTTTGTTTTAATCCCAAGTGTGGGATTTTAGTTGGGCTATAGTTTGTCCAGCCCTGTTCATTGTCACGAGTGGGGCATGATCTTGGCCATCTCTACTGGCCTTCAACGTGTTACATGGAGGGAGGTCTTCTGTGTGGTGTTTGGGGTTGATGTGAAGTGTGTAGATGTTTGTAGATACCCGAGAGGTGGACGATGTGGCAGTTTGGGGCAGACAGGCAGAGAGAAAGACTCCAGGTGCAGTGGCATGGAGGAGATTGCTAGCTGCGGCTGTGGTTGACAGAGATTGTTATAGAGCCCTAAATGCACCCACTGACATTAAACAGCTTGGAGAAGCAAAGGGTCTGGGTCCCTCTCTTCACTAACCTTTTGTCTCTCCTCCTTAAGGTTGAAGGGTCAGGCTAAAGGAGGAAAAACCCTAAATGCTCCAAATAAAGGAGAGTTTTAGAAGGTCCAGTACAGGTGGCTTTCTACTACAGGCTACAGATAGGCAGAGCAGAATTAGGCAGAACTTTGATTCACAAGGCTAGGGGATAGAGGTAGAAATCAGAAGGCTGAGAAAAAAGACAGGGAGAGGAAGCAGAAGATGAAGCAGGAGAAGAAGCTAGAGAGGAAGTCACCATGGAGCAGTATGGAAGAGGAGCACATGGACATGATGGAGGAGAAGCAGCACAGGCACAAAGAATTATGGTAAGTAACATTGGGGTACAAGGTTAGAAAACAGCAAAATAGATGGGGATTGAAATCTGCCCAGTTCTAGTGTTTAAGATTCATTATAAATCTAAAAGGTCTCCGGTTTTTTTATTTGGGAACTTAATGGTCAGAAGTTGGGCAGGAAGCCCAAGTAGTAAATTAAAAGTAAAGGAGCTGTGGTGAACCCCTGAAATTAATTATTGCCATAGGACTTTTATACTTGAGGTTGAGTGGCAAGTTTAGTTTACACTGTGTTTAGAAAAGGTCAGCTCTCCCATAATTGAGATGTGTAGGATGCCACAGAGACACGGCCAGAACAGGAGCCTTAATGCTGCTCTGTGACATTTTGGCATGCTTTCATCAAATCTGTGATACTTCAAGAAGTATTAACCACTGCAGAACACAGCTTTTTACCATTAAAACGTGCATGTTCATAAGCTGATATAGAAGACAAGATGGCAGCTGCTGCTTTACTATCTATCTGCTTTTCTGTAGCTTGTTGTAGATAATCAATAAAATCATGAAGATCTCTGTAGATTTTTGTGTGTTGGGGGGAAAGAGGCCTGTGGGGGTATTAATGTCAGAAACTTTATTCCACACCCGTATTTCAGCTTGGCTGCTTGAGCTATTAAACACTTGAAGGCAGGCAAGCTGTTGGGCCACTGCTGAGAACTTGCTTTGTCAGATTAACTGATGATACGTAATGGTTGTTGGGGTTCCTGCCTTTGGTTATGAGCAACAGTGGACAGCCTTTTGTCAACCCATTACTAAATGCACAGACTGTCCTAGCAGAGGTGAGAACTGTTCTCCAGAGTTCTTGCTAGTCAAAGCGTATCCTTTTCTACATAGTTGCCATTACTGTTATTATTATTAAAAAGCAATGAGGCTGGTATCAACCGATATTTTCTGCAAGAAGTTTATTAGGAGGGTAAGGCGGGAGTGGGAAGCAGGACATGATGGGAGAGAGAAAGAAAAGGGAAGGGGATGGGTGCGCACCAAGAGAAAGAGGGAGAAAGTGAGAGAGGGAGAGAAAGTAAGAGTGTAAGAGTGTAAGAGAGCAACCACACGTTGGGGTAGGTCCTTTAAGGGGGAAGGTAACCACGCTTTCCAGGTGTGGCCGCCTGGCTGGCGACACATGATGACATCACAGGAGCAGGTTGTGTTACAAAATACTAACAATAACACCTATTACTCATGTGGTGAGATGACTCTCCAATCAAGTCTCTGTAACTTTCTTGAGCTATTTTATATGGTGAGTGGGTGTGTAATGGACAGGATTTATCATACTTCTCGAATGACTGGAAACACAATCAGTAATTCTTCTGCCAGGGAAGATTCTTTAAGAAAATTTTGAGGGTAAGTTGTATTTGTATACTAATATCTGGTAGGCATTATGCAGAAAAAGATGCAGGGAATTTAGTACTTAGACGCTTTTCTGAAACTTCCATATTTGTGTGTGTGTGTGTGTGTGTGTGTGTGTGTGTGTGTGTGTATGGCTGTGTGGCTAGCTTGATCTGGTTCCAGAAAATGAAATGCTTTTGTGTAATGTCCTATATGGCAGTGCAGTTAGTCATACTTTTTTTGCTGAAGATCACATGGTTGGAGAGGATTTAAGATGGCAGATCATGTGGTGTGTCTGATCAGCAGGACAGCAGTGATGGCAGAGTGACCTACTAACCAAACTGTGGGCCTTGAAACACCAGCATCTGTGTTTCCCAGGGGAGAGGAGAGCCCACCATGAGAGAAGAAAGTGGATCCAACCTCAGGTCACCAGGAATCCCTGGAAGATTTCCCAGGTTCCTGCAGGCACTTTGTCTCCATGTCTAACTGCACCAGGGAGGGTGAAGGCAGTCCTGATGAGAACTGATAGACAAGCACAAAGGGAGAGGGTGCAGGCAGTCCTGATGAGAACTGATAGGCAAGCACAAAGGAAGAGGGTGCAGGCTGTCCTGATGAGAACTGATAGCCTGGGGTCAGTTGCTAGGGGAGAGAGCTCCCCCTTTCTGATAACAAGGGGGAGAGGAAAGGGAGGGTGTTTGGAGGTTGGGACCATGAGGAGACTCAGGAGGGGGCTATGACTGTGCTGAATAAATTAAAAACAAACAAATAAAGAAATTAATAGAAGAAGAATTTACTTTCCGTTTGTGGACAGCAATGGAGGTCACAGTCCGTTTCTGCTTTCTTGCCCTTCTTGGTCTCTTCATGTTTTATACTTTAGTCTAGAGATTTGGAGATGCAATACACATATAAATAAGACACTGCGGTGTTTCATTTCTGAGTCTTGTTTACTTGATTCCGTATAATATTTACTGGTTCCATTCTTTTACCTTCAAACCCTATTATTTTCTATTCCTTTACAGCCTGATAGAATCCAGTTTTTCTCATTTTTGTCTATTGTGCGTAGATGGGCAATGAACATAGCTGAGCAATTTTCCTTATAGCACAATAGGAGTCTTTTGTGTATATGCAAAGATGTATACCTGGGTCATTTGATAATTAACTTTTTAGAGTTGTATGTACTTTTATAAATTGAATTTGATTTCTGATTCTTACTCCTTTTTCTCTCCCTCATGTGGACATACAGGACTATGCCAGCAACCATGGCTAACATATGTATTTTTCTTAATGCAATGAGAGATAATCAAACTCCCATCATAACCTCCCTCTCCAGTCCTGGCTATTACTTGCTTCCAGGTTTCTTCTTGCTTGCTTACAGCAGCACAGCACACAGATAGGGCTGCACTATGCTGTGGAAACCAGCCCAGCCTTGACCCCAGAGCTCTGTCAGAGGAAAGACACATTCCATGATCAGCTCCGACAGTGGACACCAGTAAGAAGAACAGAGCACATATGTGAGCATTTCCTCAACAGGATCCTCTGTATTTACAGGTGTGTAGTCTGAGGTAAATGTTAATTAAGTCTTGGGGAAGGTTTGGAGACGCCAGAGGGTTCCCTGGGGCTCCCCTGTGCAGGCTCTGGTGTCATCATCAGTGGCTACTATATGAACTGGGCTCTGTGGACCTTATGGGAGGATCTTGAGTGCTTTGATTTTGTTAAAAAAAAAAAAAAGCAATTGGTCTCACTACAGACTATGCTTTCTCTGTAAAGTCAGACTCACCTTTTCACAAGACTCTAAAAAGCAGTTGAGGAGCAAAAGATACATCTAAGTATATATCTTCCTATTTCTTTAGAGAAGGCACAGTGAAGGGACATCGTGTGAGCCTGGACACAAACTTCCCTGAAGGATGTTTAGGACCAATGAGTGAGTAATAGCACATAAGCAGTCAACCCAACAACTGGTATAAGCATAATTGAGAAGTTCTTCAGTTCTGCTTCACCATCTGAATTTTTCCTAGGGATCATATCCACATGTAAGGTTGTAGGAACCTGTGTTAGCATGAAAGAGAATACTCTTGGGTGTGAGTTTTTAATAATATGATACAATTCACAAGAACGAAAAGAAAGTTGCTAGTGAGGGGCTAAATGACTCTGTCTGGATACCAGCATCATTTTCCAAAGGAGCTCATTATACTTGCTTTGGATCTGGGGCTGTTTTTGATGGCCCCATGCATCAGGAGGCCTGAGGTTGGAGCTGAGACCCTTGGACGATGAGAGCAGGGGCCCCAGGTCCTAACCTGGAGCTGCCAGTTTTGGAAAGGTTTTCACAGACTGTGGGAATGTGGGGTGAGGGATTGTGGCCTGAGTTTGGGGCTGAGCCAGGCAGGAGCTCAGGAACTTTCTCAGCTTTAGCTAGGTGACCTAAGGCTGGACATGAGCATTTTCTTTACTGCAGGCTTTCCTATTTTCTCACTGACATTGAACTGAATCGAAGTGAACATTCATTTTGTAATTTTTGATTCTTTTATCTTCTCACTTTTTTTAATGCATAGGAAAGTGTGATTGTTTAGTTACCCCACATATTATATTTTCCTAGTGATTATTAATTTTATTTGGCATTTTTAGTGTATCTTATGTTTTTCAGCAGTCGGAAGAGTAGTGTTTACTTATTTTTTTGTATCCCCCCTGTACCTCCCTTACTCCCCACCCAATTCCACCCTCCTTCCTTCCACCCTCCTTCTCCATCCATGTCCCTCCTCAAGCCTACTGATATGGGAGGACCTCCTCTCCTTCCTTCTGATCCTAGTCTATCAGGTCTTATCAGGAGTGACTGCATTGTCTTCCTCTGTGGCCTGGTAAGGCTACTCCCCCCTCAGGGGGAGATGTTACAAGAGCAGGCCAATCAGTTCATGTCAGAGACAGTCCCTGTTCCCATTACTAGGGAACCCACTTGGACACTGAACTACCATGGGCTACATCTGTGCAGGGGTTCTAGGTTATCTCCAAGAATGGTCCTTGGTTGGATTCAGTCTCAGAAAAGGCCCCTGTGCTCATATATATATATATATAGTGGTTCTGTTGCTTTCCTTGTGGATTTCATGTCCTCTCCAGGTCTTGCTATCTCCCACGTCTTCCATAAGGTTCGCAGCACTCTGCCCAAAGTTTAGCTATAAGTCTCAGCATCTGCTCTGATACCCTGCAAGGTAGAATTTTTCAGCAGCCCTCTGTGATAGACTCCTGTCCTGTTTCCTGTTTTCTCCCTCTTCTGATGTCCATCCTCTTTGCCTTTCTGAATGGAGCTTGAGCAACTTAGCCAGAGACTTCCTTCTTGATTATTTTCTTTAGGAGTACAGATTTTAATTTGTTTATCCTATATTATATATCTAATATCCAATCATGAGTGAATATATACCCTGTGTGTCTTTCTGCTCCTGGGATACCTCACTTCGGATGATCTTTTCCAGTTCCTACCATTTGCCTGCAAATTTCATGATTTCTTCATTTTTCAATTCTGAGTAATATTCCATTGTGTAGATGTACCACAATTTCTGTATCCATTCCTCAACTGAGGGGCATCTGGGCTGTTTCCAGCTTCTGGCTATTACAAATATATCTGCTACGAAGACGGCTGAGCAAATGCCCTTGTTGTATACTTGAGCATCTTTTGGATATATGCCTAGGAGTGGTATAGCTGGATCCTGAGGAAGCACTATTCCTAATTGTTGGAGAAAGTGCCAGATTGATTTTCAAATTGGTTTTAGAAGTTTACTTTCCCACCAGCATTGCAGGAGGGTTCCCCTCCTTCACAACCTCTCCGGAATGTTTTGTCACTTGAGTTTTTGATCTTAGCCATTCTCATGGGTGTAAGGTGAAATCTCAGGGTGGTTTTGATTTGCATTTTCCTGATGATTAAGGACATTGAACATTATGTATGTGTTTCTCTGCCAATCGATATTCCTCTATTGAAAATTCTCTGCTTAGGTCTGTACCCATTTTTTAAATTGGATTAACTGATTTTTTGCTGTTTAACTTCTTGAGTTCTTTATATATTCTAGATATTAGCCCTCTGTCAGATATACGTTTGGTGAAGATCCTTTCCCAATCTGTAGGTAGTCTTTTTCTGACTACAGTGTCTTTTGCTTTGCAAAAGCTTTTCAGTTTCATGAGGTCCCATTTGTTAACTGTTGTTCTTAGAGCCTGAGCTGTTGGTGTTTTGTTCAGGAAGATATCTCCTGTGCCAATGAGTTCAAGGCTTTTGCCCACTTTTTCTTCTAACATGTTTAGTGTGTCCGTTTTTATATTTAGGTCTTTGATCCATTTAGTCTTTAGTTTTTTGCAGAGTAATAAGTATGGATATATTTCCATTATTCTACATGTAGACATTTAAGAAAGGTGTCTTGAACTTTTAAAAACTTGCCTGTCTATTATTCCATGAACATGTTTTCATGCACCACACATGAGAAAGTGATTGCTGGGTATCACAATCATAGTACGTGAAAGTTTGTATCGAATTGCTTTTAGGAACATCTGTGAGGAGAAAGCCCCTGTCCTGGCCCATTACCTTGTGTTCAGGAGGTAAGAGCTCAAGCAAGGCCATGAAGAGAAGACACAAGTTACACGTCTTGTGGAACACTATTCAGCAGCCAGACTCTTTGGAAGCAGAGTTGCTCTTTGGAAGCAGAGCCCCAGACTTGTGACCCTGCAGCAGGAGGAATGCAGATCAGCAGGTGGAGCTCACTGCACACACCAGGCAGAGAACTGAGGAGCAGGTGCAGAGAGACTCCAGCAGGATTTCCTGCTCTCACTTCCTACATGAAACCCAACGAACCAAATGAGTTCTAATGTTTTCCCTGAGGATTCCAAAGCAGAAGTGAGTACAGATCACTAGTTTCTTTCTTGACCCTAAGTCAATCCCTTGAGAATGCCACGGAAACCAAAACAGGAATGCCACAGTCCTTAATTCACCACAGGGCAGTTGCTGTCACAATGGAATAAACTCCACAGATGTAAAACTAGGGAGCAACACTGTTTCCTTAAGAAGGTGTGGGCAGCTATGTTAACTGTCTTAATCCTGAAATTTAACCCACATTCACTCTAGAATCCCTTATTCTCAGGTAGATTAGAGATTGGTGGTAAATGCCTACCTACTAGGCTGCAAGACGCACTGTGGAGACTTGAGTGTGAGTCTGACCAACCCTCCCTGAAGTCTGCTCAGGGACCTCTGGGTGTGCTCAACACTTACAGATGACAAGGGCAACCCAAGAGCTGCTGTTGAAAGTCGCTTTTACAGCAAAAATCTTTCAGATCCTCTCAGCAGTGTGGGGACTGGATTCCCAACTGGTGGTATAATAATTTAAAGACAGATCGGGAGGAACTCCTGAGAGTCCACACCAATCTCAGGGTCTATTGGTATTTGATTACTAATGGACAAAATATCATTACATTTTTGGGAAGGTTTCTGGGGGTTCACTATTTATTAGAGATACTATCTATGTGTATATAAATAGTGCTAATTAGACTCATTGATTTATTTGTTCATGAAACAAAATAGGTCAGGTTGCTGGGAGAGAGTACACCCATTTCCTTCAAACGTGATGTAAGTTTCTTAATCTTTTCTGATGCCTTTATCTCTACAGGTGTCCACTCCCAGGTCCAGCTGAGCCTGGGAGACCTGGAGCCTCAGTGAAGCTGTCCTGCAAGGCTTCTGTTGTGTTGTATTTATATTTATTATTTTTATGTATAATAAACATAGATTATATATTATTTACACATATAAAACAATATTTAATACATAAAACATATATATAAATGATTTATTGACAAATACTTCGCTGCTCTTGCACATGTAGAGTTCATTTCTATTATATAGTTATTGTATATCCTGATGCAATAATCACTGATATGTAAATATTCCTGAAGTATATTTATCTTTGATCATTTGAGTGACTTTTTCAGTATATAAACTGTTGGAAAGGAAATTGCTAATTGAATATAACTGAAGGATGGGAAGGGGTGTGGGATGCATTTCCTAGGACAGGGTTAGGACTTGGACCTCAGCAGCCTGCTGCCTGACCCAGGTGTCCTCTACTTCCTTCTTCTCCAGCTGCACTAGGTCCTTATCTAAGAAAGAGCCTGCTCATGAATATGGAAATCATGGGAGTCTACGGTAGTAAATAGAGGGATGTCCATGCCCCCAAAACATCAAGTGATCAGTGTCCTCTGCAGAGTCCCTGGCTACACTGTCCCTCAGGATGGGATGGAGCTGGGTCATCCTCGTCCTCCTGTCAGTAACTACAGGTAAGGGACTCCCCAGTTCCAACCCTGAGGTGCAGACAGAGACTACATGACAATGCCACCCACTCTGCCTTTCTCTCCACAGGTGTCCACTCCCAGGTCCAGCTGCAGGAGTCTGGGGCTGAGGTGGGGAGACCTGGGGCCTCAGTGAAGCTGTCCTGCAAGGCTTCTGGCTACATCTTTGCCATCTACAATACACACTGGGTGAAGCAGAGGCCTGGGCAGGGGCTGGAGTGGATTGGATGGATTTATCCATCCAATGGTAATACTGACTATAACCAGAAGTTCCAGGACAAGGCCACACTGACTGTAGACACATCCTCCAGCACAGCCTACATGGAGCTCCGCAGCCTGACAGCTGAGGACTCTGCGGTCTATTACTGTGCGAGGCACAGTGCTGCACTCACATCCTGAGTGTGTCACAAAACCTCGAGGAGCAGCTGCTTCCTGGAGACTGAGAAGTTTGATTATTTGCTCAGAAATAATCAGAGTTTCCCTTTTTCTGTCACTTCTGGGTCTTCTAGGGTCTATTTCAGCTTTTCTCAATGATATGAGAATGAAGTGATGCTGATTCAGGACCCTCCTAAAGTTGTTTACAGTTTTATCAGTCACCCTCTCCATTGACGTGCTTCCTTAATACAACAAAACCGTGACAATACCCTACAATATATATATATCTTTTAAATCTAAGAGATGAGAACTTTTGCTTGGGTAGCTAAGAATAAAATAAACTAGAATATTAGTTCAGCCAGTAATAACAATATGAATTTGTCCAGCAAAAAACAAATCACCAACACTTCAGCAAAGAAAAGCTCCTTTCATAGTTCAGTTTGATTTTCCTAAAGCAATCCAAGGCAGTTTGATGGCAATGGCCTCCATAGATCCACTCCCCCAAAGAGACACTTTGCCTCTTCTATACAATCTAATTTTATTTCTTTATTTATAGATCCATGTGATTATGAATTGCTTTTGGTAGCAGTAATTAAATTTCTTATTGTGTTAGGGTTATATATGGAGCTGCCTGGAATACTGTGGAGTCCTCAGAGTGTGGAGTCTTGTGCTTTGGCAACAAGCTGAACTCCTGCTCAGACAGCATTGAGGCCAGAGCAGTGGGATTCCAAGATGAGGTCTGAGATGGCTCAGAGGATAAGAACACTGGGTGCTCTTCCAAATTGTCCTGAGTTCCATTCCCAGCAACCACATAGTGGCTCACATCCACACACAGTGAGATCTGGTGTTCTTTTCTAGCATGCAGGTGTACATGCAGGCAGAACAGCGTATATATAATAAATAAATACATTTTAAAAAGAGGCCTAATCCTGGCATTAGCACCCCAGCCTGCTCATTCTCTTGTTTACTGAAATTGGATTGGATTGTGTTTATCAATAATTATAGGTTGACATAATCTGAACCATTGAAAATGAATTTTACATTTTGCAGGTATCTTAGAGGTAGGATTTTGTTGGGGTTTGGTCTGGTGTTATGCATTCAGTTGTTAATTACTGACTCCCATGATCTGTTTACAGCTCAGACTAGCACATTCTCACATACACCAAATGATGTTGTATAAACTTTGCTCATCAATACCCTCTGTTTAAGAAAGAAGTTGCTGACTTGCTTATTAAAGCGCATTACTGGTATGCCTACAGGACAATTGTTAGAGAAAGAGCTGATTGTAATTTAAGAGATATGCTTATTAAACAAAAATGGAGAGTAAAGACACCCAGGGACAGACTAAAAAATGCTATGTTAACTCTAAATTTTCTTAACATTTGTGAAAAAGGAAGAACAGTAGCTCAAAGACACTGGGTTATAGAACGAAAACTGGAGCATTAAATCAGCCCACTTACCATAAGGATATGTTGACAGCAGAATGGAAACCTGCAAGAGTTTTGACATGTTGACTTGGTTATGTTTCTGTATCTACAGGGAATGAAATATATGTTTACCATCAAAACTTAAAAAGATTAGAATTGATCAGGGAAGACCTCCTTCTAGCTGAGACATAAATGTCTTTGCATAGCAAACTAATCTTTTTTTAATTAATTAGAGTTTGTTCACATTGTATCCCAGGTGTAGCCCTGTCCCTAATCCCCTCCCAATACCACCCTTCCTTCCTCTTCTTCTCCTTTGGCTCTCCCCCAGTCCAATGACAAGAGAGTTCTTCCTCCCCATCCACCTTACCATAGTCTAGCAGGTCTCATCAGGACTGGCTTCTTTGTCTTACTCCATAGCCTGGTAAGGCTGCTCCCCCTTCAAGTGGAGGTTATCCAAGAGCCAACCCCTGAGTTCATGTCGGGGATGGTCCCTGGTCTTATTATTGGGTAACCCTCTTGTATACTGAGCTGCCTTGGCTACTTCTGTGCAGGGGTCCTAAGTTATCTCCATGTATAGACCTTGTTTGGAGTATCTGTCTCAGAAAAGACCCCTGTGCGCAGAGTTTTTGGTTATGTTGCTCCCTTTGTGGAGCTCCTGTTCCCTCCAGTTGTTTCTATTTCTGTCTTCTTTTATAAGATTCCCTCTACTCTGCTCAAAGTTTGGCTATACATCTCAGCATATGTTTTGATACCCTGCTTGGTGAAGTCTTCAGAGGTCACCTGTGATAAGCTGCTGTCCTGTTCCTTGTTTTGTCCCTCTTTCAATGTCTGCCTCATTTGCCTTTGTGAATGAAGTTCCAAATAGATCAAAGACCTCAATATTAAAACCGACACACTAAACCTGTTAGGAAAAAAAA
>NW_026588732.1:0-1233 GCF_907164565.1 Psammomys obesus | reverse complement strand
AAAGTTTATTCACTCTGTGTCCCAGTTGTAGCCCCCTCCCTCAATCCCTCCCAATCTCACCCTCACTCCCTTATTTCCATCCATGCCCCACTCTGTCTTTTCTGAGAGTGATTCTCCAACCAAGGACCATGCACGGAGATAACCTAGAACTCCTGCTGATATGTAGCCCATGGTAGCTCAGTAATCATGTGGGAACCCTAGTAAGGGGAACAGGGAATGTCTCTGACATGAACTCAGTGGCTGGCTCTTTAATCACCTCCTCCTGGTGTGTGTGTGTGGGGAGCAGCCTGACCAGGCCACAGAGGAAAACAATGCAGCCAGTCCTGATGAGACCTGATAGTCTAGGGTCAGATGAAAAAGGAGGAGGACCTCTGTATCAGAGAAATTTCAAGAAACAAGATTTTTGTTTTGTGGCTTCATGCTGGGCTCAGATAACTGCACCTACTTTTCACATGGTACCTGTGAACAGCCTGGGAGAAAAGCAGTTAACAGATGACAAACTCTGTGCAGCACTGTCTTTATCAGCCACATCTTCCCAAATGGGAAGGTAAACAAAACAAAACAAAACAAAACAAAGCATCTGTATTAGTAAACATTCTCTAGATGAACAGAACTGATAGAATGAATGGGCATATGTAGAAAACCATTATTAGAATGGCTCACAGTTTGTGTTCCAACTAGTCCAATAATGACTGTCTACCAGTGGAAAGTTGAAGAATCCATGTTGCAGGATTATTTGGTCATACTGTGAACCCTGAGATAGTGTCCTGAAAAAATCTCTCTCTAGTTGTGGTATGCCTCAGTGCAAGCACACACCTTTAATCCATGAGCTCTCTGTTAAAACAGGCTTGAATAAACTCAATCATAGGTCAAGAGGCCAAGCGAGCAACCAGTTGACACAGAAAGAACATAGGAAAAAAATACAGTGAGAGGAGGTGTAAAGGACAGGTGGAGTGATGCATGTGAAGTAGAATGGAGGGACATTCAGATTTAAAGGATTTTAAAACAGCATGAAAGAAGAAGTACGTTTTTTTTTTTTTTATTTTCTGGGTCTTTGGGTGAGTAAGAAGGTAGGCTCGGTGCTTTCTATTCCTTTCTGAGCTAGTAAGTTTTCACCCAGGCATCTGACTCAAGCATCTTTATTGGTGACATCAAATGCTTTGGATTTTGCTTAAAAACGTAAAAGCCAGTAATGGTTCAGCCAGTGTGGCTGGATGTCTCAACTGGTCTTCA
>NW_026588731.1:0-1162 GCF_907164565.1 Psammomys obesus | reverse complement strand
TGGCCCCTTGAGCAAGTGTCCAGCTACTCCTACCCAGGGCTCTTTGTGCCAGGCAAAGTTCTCCTAGTCTCCAAGTTCATATCAGGAACCCATCTGGATCTGCCTGGTGGTCATCACAGGTTTGCTTTTCCCAGGGAATGGTAGGCTGCAATCATCCAGATAATCAGAAGTCATTAACACTGAGCATAGACATAACCTCTCCTATCTGCCACCTACTTACACACACATGGCACAGCAGCCACTTTTAAGAGTAATTGTTCTAACTAGCAGTGTTTTCAAAGCAAAGACTCATGACCACCTTTGGCAGTACAGGGAATGATAAGAAAGAAGGGGAGTTAGTCTGATGAGGAAAGGATAGGAGCTCCACAAGGACCAAATATATCTGGGCACAGGGTCTTTTCTGAGACTGACATGCAACCAAGGAACATGTATGAATGTAACCTAGAACCCCTGCTCAGATGTAGCCTGTGGTAGCTCAGTAACCAATTGGTTTCCCATAGTGAGGGGAATAAGGACTATTTCTAACAGGAACTCAATGACTAGCTCTTTGGCCTCCCCACCCCCCAAGGGAGGAGCAGTCCTTTTAGGCCACAGAGGAGAGCTTTGCAGCCAGTCCTGAAGATACCTGATAAAACAGGATCAGATGAATGGGGAGGAGGTCCCCTCTATCAGTGGACTTGGCAAGGGCACAGTGGAGATGAGGGAGGGAGGGAGGAACGGGGAAGGAATGAGGGATTGGGGCATGGCTGGGATACAGAGTTAATAAAATGTAACTGATAAGAAAAAAATAAAATTAAAAAAAAAGAGTAATTGTTTAAGGAGAGAATCTAATTTGAGAAAATGCCTCTATAGGACTGGCTTGTAGGCAGGTCTGTCAGACATTTTCTTTTTTTTTCTTTCTTTTTTATTAATTACACTTTATTCATTTTGTATCCCCCCATAAGCCCCTCCCTCATCCCCTCCTGATCCCCCCTCCCTCCCCTTTCTGCATGCATGCCACTTCCCAAGTCCACTGATAGGGGAGGTTCTCCTCTCCTTTCTGAACATTTTCTTGATTAACGATTGATGATAATGATTCAGCCTACTGTGGATGGTGCTAACCCAGGATGGGTGAGGCTGGGTTACATAAGAAAGCAGTCTAAGTAAAGCATGAAGAAAGGCC
>NW_026588730.1:0-1684 GCF_907164565.1 Psammomys obesus | reverse complement strand
GAGACCAGCCCTGCTTTGACTGGGAGAATCGAAATGGCTAAAAAAAAAGGGGACAGGGACCCCATAATCCCTTCTCCAACTATGTCAGATCAGGAGAATTCAAAAAGCACATTTTTCCTTCACACAGATGACTTCCAGCACCCAGGCATGTTACTTCTAGAAGCAGATGGGCGGGGTGATGGCATCAGGAATCTGCTCCCTGGAAGCTCTGGATCCTGAAGACAGGGAGGGCAAAGGACAGGGCCATTTACATGACACCAGGGTCTTGGGGAAATGCTGTGTGCTCTGTGACAACAGGAAAGGGCTTCTGGGGATACTTCTGGGTCCCCTGTATGTTTTCAGGGTTGATTGTTTGGTGGTGAATAGTTAACTGATTTTTACGCTCTTTCCTGGAAAGATTTTTTTCTCACACTCTCAGTTTTTATTAGTTCCCTGCAGAATTTTGCATAGGATTAAGGACAATGGTTTCTTCATGGACCACTTTGGCATGCCTATTGGCATTTTCCATTTTTCAGTTCATGTTTGTGCACGTATATTGGCAAGCCTTTTTTTTTTCTTAATATTGGTTCGTCTTAATGGGTGTAGCTTCTGGTATTATTAGGAGACACAGTATCAGAACATACTCTGATCGTCTGCCTTATATAATTTTTTCATCACCTGTTCTGCATGATCTCTGAGCCTTAGATCTGGGAATTGTGTTGTAGATTTATCAGGTGTGAGTGTTCTCCAGAATTCTGCCTTGTGATTGATTGTGCTTTTCAGTCATGATTGTTGTTGCAAAGAAAAGCTCCTTTGGACAGTGGTGAACTATACTTATCTATGTGCATTCCCAGATGCCCCTCAACTGAAGAATGGATGCAGAAACTGTGGTACATCTATACAAAAGAATATTACTCAGCAATGAAAAATAAGAAAATCATGAAATTTGCAGGTAAATGGTAGGACCTGGAAAAGATCATCCTGAGTGAGTTGTCTCAGAAGCAAAAAGACACGCATGGTATATACTCACTCATATAAACATACAACATAGAATAAACCCACTAAAATCTGTACATCTAAACAAACTAAGCAAAAGAGAGGACCCTAACTAAAATGTTCAATCCCCATCCTGAAAGGCAAAGAGGATGGACATCAGAAGAAAAAGAAAATAGGAAACAACCTCGAAACCTGCTACAGAGGGCCTCTGAAAGCCAGAAGAAAACAGAAAACAACCTTGAAACCTGCCACGGAGGGCCTCTGAAAGCCTCTGCAGATGTAGCTCATGGCAGTTTAGTGTCCAAGTGGGTTACATAGTAATGGGAAGAGGGACTGCCTCTGACATAATCTGATTGGCCTGCTCTTTGATCACCTCCCCCTGAGGGGGGAACAGCCTTACCAGGCCACAGTAGAGGACAATGCAGCCAATTTTGATGAGAACTGACAGACTAAGATCAGAAAGAAGAGGAGAACCTCCCCTATCAGTGGACTTGGGGAGTGGCATGCATGCAGAAAGGGGAGGGAGGGTGGGATCGGCAGGGGAGGAGGGAGGGGCTTATGGGGGGATACAAAATGAATAAAGTGTAATTAATAAAAAATTAAAAAAAATATTTAGGTTTTAACATGTCTATATTCATGCATGGACTTACATATATTATAGTGATTTATGTAGATAATTCACAGTATGGATTGCTTAAAACTCACAAAT
>NW_026588729.1:0-2264 GCF_907164565.1 Psammomys obesus | reverse complement strand
CTTTCTCCACATCCTTTCCAGCATGTGTTGTCCCTTGAGTTTTTGACATTAGCCATTCTGATGTAGGTGTAAGATGGAATCTCAGAGTTGTTCTGATTTGCAGTTCCCTGATGACAAAGGATGTTGAGTATTTCTTTAAGTGTTTCTCCATCATTTAATATTTATTTGTAATAGTCAGAATCTGAAAAGAACCCAGATGTCTTTCAACTGAAGAAAGGATAAAGAAATTGTTGTGCATTTACATATGGAATACCACTCAGCTAATAAAAACAGAAGAAAATCATGAAAGGAAGAAAGAAAAGGAAAGAAAGGAAGAAAGAAAGAGATTCAAACAGTCATCTCTAAGACCAATTCTGTTATCCTGAATAGATTTTCATAACCTTAGCAATTTATTCACCTTGGTTGAACATTTGATGTTAGTAAGTTTTGTTTTTGTTTTTTGTTTTTTTTACAAAAAGAAAATGTACTATGGCACCATATGTAGAATATGTTGGCAGATTTATTTTTTTTTAATTACAATTTATTCACTTTGTATCCTGTCTGTAGCCTCCTTCTTCATCTCCTCCAAGTCAGACCCTTCTTCTTTTCCCCCTATGCCCCTTACCTAGTCCCTAATAGGTGAAGAAATTCTCCTTGTCTATTTTACTCAAGCCTATCAGGGCTGGCTACAACATCTTCCTCTGAGGCATGGCAAGGCTGCACCCTTTCCCCAAGGGGGAGATGATCACAGAAGTGGCCACTGAATCCATGTCAGATACAGCCCTTGCTCCCCTTACTAGGTGACTCACTTGGAAATTGAGAAGACCTTGGGCTTCCTCTGTGCAGGGGATCTAGGTCATTTCCATGCAAGGTCCTTGGCTGGAGCATCAGTCTCTGCAGACCCCCTGGGCCCAGGTTTTTACTCTGTTGGTCTCTTTCAGATCTTTCTATCTCCCTCTGCTTCCATAAGGTTTCTTGCACTCTGCCCAAAGTTTGGGTATGAGTCTAGGCATCTCCTTCAATACTGTGATGGGGAGAGCCTTTCAGAGTTCCCCTGTGGAAGGCTCCTATCCTGTACCTTGACTATTCCAATATCTATCCTGTTTGCCCTTCTGAGTGAGGTTTCAGTCTCTTCCCTATGGGTCCTCCTTGTTGTTTAGCTTCTTTAGTGCTATAGAATTCAGTGTGTTTATTCTATATTATGTAGATAATAACCACTTATAAATGAGTGTATACCATATGTCTATCAGCTTCTGGGTTACCTCAGGATGATCTTTTCTAGTTCCCACTATTTTCCGGTAAATTTAATGATTCCTTGTTTTTAATTGCTGAATACTATTCTGTTTTGTAACTGTACCACAATTTCTGTGTTCATTCCTTGATCTCCTTTAGTTTTCTTATTGCTTTAACTAGAATTTCAAGTACTACATTGAAGAGATATGGAGAGACTGGGCAACCTTGTCTTGTCCCCAATTTTAGTGGAATTGCTTTGAATCTCTCTCCATTTGATTATATATTGGCTGTTGGCTTTTTGTATATTCTCTTTTTTATGTTTAGTGTAGGCCTTCTATCCCTGATCTCTCCAAGACTTTTTATGATGAATTGGTGCTAGGTTTTATCAAAGGCTTTTTCTGCATTTAATGAGATGACAATATGATTTTTTTCTTTCAGTTCTTTTTTTAATGTTGAAACACAATGTTAGATTAAGTATGTTGAACCATCCCTGCATCCCTGGGAGGAAGCCTACTTGATCACAGTGGATGATGTATTTGATGTATTCATGAATTTGGTTTTCCAGAATCTTCTTGATTATTTTGTTGCATCAATGTCCTTAAGAAACATTGGTCTGCAATTTTGTTTCATTGTTGCGTGTTTGTGTGGTTTAGGTATCAGTGTGACTGTGGGACATATTGTTTATTCCCCTGCAGGTTGAATAATGGGGCTGTACAGCTATCTGTCTTGAATCCAAGAGGAAGAGGGAAAGTGACAACTGTGTGCTGGAAGACAGAAGGTAGGCTAGAGGAGGAAAGGCAGAAATGATACTGAAATATAAATCTCTGAAGATATGGAAAATGTCTGAAATGGAAGCCTGGGCCAGGAATCATTGTACTTTTCCCTTTCAATACACTGTAACCTTAAGGGAGGTGCTCATGTCACTGAAGACTCACTGTCCAATCAGAACCCTCCTTCCCTCCAGTCAAAGGAAGTGGCAGGGTCTTCCCAGCACCATGCTGCACTTCTGTATCTGAGAAGGGGTTAAGGGTTGGTGTGATGTGGTCTGAGAG
>NW_026588728.1:0-1241 GCF_907164565.1 Psammomys obesus | reverse complement strand
CTGAAGAATGGATGCAGAAATTGTGGTACATCTACACAATGGAATTTACTCAGCAATGAAAAATAAGGAAATCATGAAATTTGCAGGTAAATGGTGAAATCTGGAAAGGATCATCCTGAGTGAGCTGTCCCAGAAGCAGAAAGACACACACGGTATATACTCACTCATGTAGACATGCAATATAGGATAAACCTACTAAAATCTGTACATCTAAAGAAACTAATTAAGGGAGAGGACCCTGACTAAAATGCTCAATCCCCATCTTGAAAGGCAAAGAGGAGGGACATCAGAAGAAGAAGAAAACATAAAACAAGCTAGAAACCTGCCAAGGAGGGCCTCTGAAAGGTTCTGCCCTGCAGACTATCAAAGCAGATGCTGAAAGTTTGGCCAACTGTTGGGCAGTGTGCATGGAATATTATGTAAGAAGTGGGAAATAGTAAGATCTGGAGAGGACAGGAGCTCCACAAGGAGAGCCAATAGAACCAAAAAATTTGAACACAGGGGTCTTCCCAGAGACTCATACTCCAACCAAGTACCAGACATGGAGATAACCCAGAACCCCTGCACAGATGTAGCCCATGGCAGTTTAGTGTCCAAGTGGGTTCCATAGTAATGGGAAGAGAGACTGCCTCTGACATAATCTGATTGGCCTGCTCTTTGATCACCTCCCCCGGAGGAGGGAGCAGCCTTACCAGGCCATAGAAGATGACAATGCAGCCACTCCTGATGAGATCTGATAGACTAAGATCAGAAGGAAGGAGAGGAGGACCTCCCTTATCAGTGGACTTGGAGAGGGGCATGCCTGAAGAAGGGGGAGGGAGGGTGGGATGGAGAGGAGAGGCGAGAGGGGCTTATGGGGGGATACAAAGCGAATAAAGTGTAATTAATAAAAAAAGAATGAGATGGTAGAAGCTCAGTGGGGGTGGCCATGGCACACACCTTTAATCCTGGGACCTGGGAGGCAGAGGCAGGTGGGTCTCTATGAGTTCCAGGTCAGTCTGGTCTACAGAGATAGTTCCAGGACAACCAGGGCTATTCACAGAGAAACCCTGTCTTGAAAAGCCAAGAAAGGCATGGGTTGGAGAGATGGCTCAGTGGTTAAGAGCACCTGACTCCTCTTCCAGAGGACCTGGGTTCAATTCAGAGCACCCACATGGCAGTTCACAACTGTATATAACTCCAGGATCCAACAAACTTTTTAAAGTGTTTTTTCTAAATTATTCATTTATTTATTCTTTGAT
>NW_026588727.1:0-7806 GCF_907164565.1 Psammomys obesus | reverse complement strand
GGGGAAGCTGTCTTGAGAACGTCTATGGGTAAGAGGAGATCCCCCCCCCCCCGCCTAACATAAACCACAGCTACTACTCAGGGCTATACACCTGAGGTGAGTAGTGGCAATTCCTGAGAAACACTGGCCATACATTGACCATAACCAAAAAGCAGAGAAGGACTCCTTCAGGAAAAATCAACTTCCGACCAAGGGGATTCTCCCTACCTCAGGGCTCCAGGAAGCACAGAAACTAATAGCCAACACCTAAGACAGCCCAATGGGTATAAGTCAGCGTAAAAGCTCAAACAACAAAAGACAGAGCAATATGGCATCTCTAGAACCCAGCCATCCAGGGGCGAGCAGTCCTGGACAATGCAGCATAATAGAAAATCAAGAAGATGACCTTACATCTATGCTGATGAAGAGGTTAATAGAGGAAACAAATAAAATATGTAAAGAATTAGAGGAAGATAAAACCAAAAAGATTATGGCTATCCGTAAAGAAATGGAGGAAGTTAAAGACAAGCAGATTATGGCCATCTGTGAAGAAATACGGGAAGATGCAGCCAAACAGTTTGCGGCCTTCAGAGAAGAAATAATTAAATCACTGAAAGAAATGAAAGAAACAGAGCTGAAGGAAGTAAAAGAAAAAGAGGAAAATACAATCAGACAGGTGAAGGAAGTAAACAAAACAACTCAAGACCTGATGATAGAACTGGAAAAATTAAAAAAACACAAATGGAGGAAATAATGGAGAGGAAGAATTTAGGGAAGAAAACAGGAACTACAGAGGTAAGCATAACCAACAGACTAGAAGAGATGGAAGAAAGAAACTCAGGTGTAGAAGATACAATGGAAGAAATCGATGTATCTGTCAAAGAAAATGTTAAATCCAAAAAATTCCTGACACAGACTGTCCAAAAAATCCAAGAAAATATGAAAAGACAAAACCTAAGAATAATAGGTATAGAGGAAAAATAAGACTCCCTTCTCCAATGCCCAGAAAATATTTTCAACAAAATCATTGAAGAAAATTTCCCCAAGTTAAAGGAGAAGCCAATAAGAATACACGAGGCCTAGAGAACACCCAACAAGTTTGACCAGAAAAGAAAATCCACCTGCCACATAATAATCAAAACAGTAAGTATACAGAACAAAGAAAAAATACTAAAAGCTGCAAGGGGAAAAGGCCAAGTAACATATAATGGCAAACCCATTAGAATCACACCTGACGTTTCAACAGAGACTATGAAAGCAAGAAGGTCCTGAACGGATATCATGCAGACCCTAAGAGAACACAGATGTCAGCCCAGGCTACTATACCCTGCAAAATTCTCAATCCTCATAGACAGAGAAAACAAGATATTCAATGATAAAAACAAATTTTAACAATACCTACACACAAATCCAGCATTACAGAAGACACTGGAAGGGAAAATACAACCCAAGAAAATTAGCTACTTTCAAGAAAAC
The DNA here is from genome assembly GCF_907164565.1 of Psammomys obesus. Lineage (NCBI taxonomy): Eukaryota > Metazoa > Chordata > Mammalia > Rodentia > Muridae > Psammomys > Psammomys obesus. The sequence continues at coordinate 6,351 of NW_026588727.1, read as the reverse complement.
ACAGGAAATAATTAACCTTACTACAGTAAAACAAAAAGCAACCAAGCACACAACCTTGTGACCACAGCCAACATCAAAATCAAAGGATCTAAGAGCCACTCATCATTAATCTCTCTCAACATCAATGGACTCAACTCTCTAGTAAAAAGACACAGATTAACAGAATGGATATGTAAAAAACAAAAAACAACAACAACAACAACAAAAAAACAGCAATCTGTTGCATACAAGAAACACACCTAAGGCACAAAGATAGACATTACCTGAGGGTAAAAGGTTGGAAGATGACTTTCCAAGCAAATGGACCCAAAAAGCAAGCAGGAGTAGCCATTCTTATATCTGATAAAATAGACTTTCAACCAAAATTAATAAAAAGAGATGGGGAAGGACACTTCACACTCATCAAGGGAAAATTTCACCAAAAAGACAACACAATCCTGAACATCTATGCCCCAAATACAAGAGTACCCACATTTGTGAAAGAAACATTGATAAAATTTAAACCACATGTATATTCCCACACATTAATAGTGGGAGACTTCAACACCCCACTCTCAACAAAGGACAGGTCAACAAAACAGAAATTAAACAAAGAAACAATATCTCTGACAGAGGTCATGAATCAAATGGACCAAACAAACATTTACAGAACTTTACACCCAAACACAAAACAATTTACCTTCTTCTCAGCACCTCATGCAACCTTCTACAAATAGACCATATAGTTGGTCACAAAGCAAGCCTCAACAAATACAAGAAGATTGAAATAATCCCTTTTATCTTGTCTGATCACCATGGAATAAAGCCGGACTTCAACAACAACAGAAATAGCAAAAAGCCTACACACACATGGAACCTGAACAACTTGTTACTGACAGCTGGGTCAGGGAAGAAATAAAGAAAGAAATTAATGTCTTCCTAGAACTGAATGAAAATGAAGACACAACATACCCAAACTTGTGGGACACAATGAAAGCAGTGCTAAGAGGAAAGGTCATAGCACTAAGTGCCGCCTTCAAGAAGAAATTCCAGACAGCTCATTCAAGCAACTTAATGGCCCACTTAAAAACTCTAGAAAAAGAAGAAGCAGACACACCAAAAAGGAGTAGACGGCTGGTAATAAAGAAAACTCAGGGCTGAAATCAATCAATTAGAAACAAATAAAACAATTCAAAGAATCAATGAAACCAAAAGCTGGTTCTTTGAGAAAAATCAACAAGATAGACAAACCCTTCGCCAAGCTAACTAAAAGGCAGAGAAATACCACCCAAATCAACAAAATCAGAAATGAGAAGGGGGACATAACTACAGACGTTGAGGAAATCCAAACAATCATTAGGACTTACTTAAAAAGTCTATATGCCACAAAATTTGAATATCTAAAGGAAATGGACAATTTTCTTGATCGATTTGACTTACCAAAGCTGAATCAGGACGAGGTAAATCAAATAGTCCTATATCCCCCAAGGAAATAGAAGCAGTCATCAAAAGTCTCCCATCCAAAAAAACCCCAGGAACAGATGGCTTCAGCGCAGAATTCTACCAGACCTTCAAAGAAGAGCTAACTCCAATTCTCTTCAAACTATTCCACAAAATAGAAACAGAAGGAATATTACCGAACTCATTCTATGATGCCACAATCACCTTGGTACCTAAACCTCCCAAAGACTCAACAAAGAAAGAGAATTTCAGGCCAATCTCCCTTATGAACATTGATGCAAAAATACTTACAAAATACTTGCAAACCGAATACAAGAACACATCAAAGATATCATCCACTATGACCAAGTAGGCTTCATCCCAGGTATGCAGGGGTGGTTCAATATACGGAAATCCATCATTGTGATCCACCATACTAACAAATTGAAAGAAAAAAACACATGATAATCTCCCTCAATGCTGAAAAAGCATTTCACAAAATCCAACATCCATTCATGTTTAAAGTATTGGGGAGATCAGGGATACAAGGCACATATCTAAACATAGTAAAGGCGATATACAGCAAGCCTATAGCCAACATCAAACTGAATAGAGAGAAACTAAAAGCAATCCCACTGAAATCAGGGACAAGACAAGGCTGCCCACTCTCTCCACATCTCTTCAACATAGTGCTTGTAGTCCTTGCTAGAGCAATAAGACAGTTGAAGGAGATCAAGGAGACACAGATGGGAAAGAAGAAGTCAAGTTATCACTATTTGCAGATGATATGATAGTATACATGAGCGAACCCAAAAACTCTACCAGGGAACTCCTACAGCTGATAAATACCTTCAGCAAAGTGGCCTGATACAAAATTAACTCAAAAAAATCAGTAGCACTCCTTTATACAAAAGACAAAATGGCTGAGAAATAAATTAGAGAAACGAAACCCTTCACAATAGCCACAAATGACATAAAGTACCTTGGTGTAACCCTAACAAACAAGTCAAAGACTTGTATGAAAAAAATGTCAAGTCTCTGAAGAAAGAATTAGAAGAAGAAATGAGAAGATTGAAAGATCTCCCAAGCTCATGGCTTGGCAGAATGAACATAGTAAAAATGGCCATCTTACCAAAAGCAAACTGCAGATTTAATGCAATTCCCAACAAATTACCAACACAATTCTTTACAGACCTGGAAAGAAAAATTCTCAACTTTGTATTGAATAACAAGAATCCCAGAATTCTAAAACAATCCTCTAAAATAAAAGATCTTCTGGCGGTATCTCCATCCCTGATCTCAAGCTGTACTATAGAGCAACAGTTATAAAAACAGCATGGTACTGGCACAGAAACAGAATGGTGGATCAATGGAATTGAACAGAAGACCCAGAAATAAACCCACACACTTATGGACACCTGATTTTTTACAAAGATGCCAAAACCATACAGTAGAAAAAAGATAGCATCTTCAACAAATGGTGCTGGTCCAACTGGATGTCTACATGTAGAAAAATGAAAATAGATCCATACTTATCACCCTGCACAAAACTGAAGTCCAAGTGGATCAAAGACCTCAAAATAAAACCAGACACATTAAATCTGCTAGAAAAAAAAGTGGGGAATACCCTAGAACTCATTGATACTGGAGAAAACTTCCTGAAAAGAACACCAACAGCACAGGCTCTAAGAGCAACAATTAATAAATGGGACCTCATGAAACTGAAAAGCTTCTGTAAAACAAAGGACACCATCATAAAAACAAACCTACTGCCTACAGATTGGGATAGAATCTTCACCAACCCTTTATCTGACAGAGGACTCATATCCAGTATATATAAAGAACTAAAGAACCTGAAAAGCAGCAAACCAAGTAATCCATTTAAAAAATGGGGAACAGAGCTAAAGAGAGAATTCTCTGTAGAGGAATATCGAATGGCAGAGAATCACTGGAAGAAATGCTCAACCTCATTAGCCATTAGGGAAATGCAAATGAAAACAACCCTGAGATTTCACCTTACACCCATCAGAATGGCCAAGATCAAAAACTCAAGTGACAACACATGTTGGAGAGGTTGTGGAGAAAGGGGAACCCTTCTCCACTGCTGTTGGGAATGTAAATTTGTACAACCACTCTGGAAATCCATCTGGCACTTTCTCAGACAACTAGGAATAGCGCTTCCTCAAGATCCAGCCATACCACTTCTAGGCATACACCGAAAACAGGCTCAAGTACACAATAAGGACATTTGCTCAACCATGTTTGTAGCAGCTTTATTTGTAATAGCCAGAAGTTGGAAACAGCCCAGATGCCCCTCAACTAATGAATGGATGCAGAAACTGTGGTACATTACAATGGAGTATTACTCAGCAATGAAAAATAAAGAAATCATGAAATTTGCAGGTAAATGGTGGGACTTGGAAAAGAGCATCCTGACTGAGTTGTCCCAGAAGCAAAAAGACACACACGGTATAGATCACTCATATAAATATACAACATAGAATAAACCCACTAAAATCTGTACATCTAAACAAACTAAGCAAAAGAGAGGACCCTAACTAAAAATGCTCAATCCCCATCCTGAAAGGCAAAGAGGTTGGACATCAGAAGAAAAAGAAAACAGGAAACAACCTACGAACCTGCCACAGAGGGCCCCTGAAAGCCTCTGCCGTTCAGACTGTCAAAGCAGATGCTGATCGTGATGGCCAACTGACGGGCAGAGTGAATGGAATTTTATGTAAGAAGTGGGAAATAGTAAGAGCTGGAGAGGACAGGAACTCATCAAGGAGAGCAACAGAACATTTGAACACAGTACAGAAAATTTGAACACAGGGAACTTCCCAGAGACTCACACTCCAACCAAGGACTATCCGTGGAGATAACCTAGAACCCTGACAATGCAGCCACTTCTGATGAGAACTGATAGACTAGGATCAGAGGGAAGGAGAGGAGGACCTCCCCTATTGGTGGACTTGGGGAGGGGCATGCATGCAGGAAGGGGCGGGAGGGTGGGACCTGGACGAGAAGAGGGAGGGGCTTATGGGGGGATACAAAATGAATAAATTGTAATTAATAAAAGTTAAATAAAAGAAAAAAATAATCAACAAAATACTGCAAACCGAATACAAGAACACATCAAATATATTATCCACTATGACCAAGTAGGCTTCATCCCAGGTATGCAGGGGTAGTTTAATATATGGAAATCTATCAATGTGATCCACCATATTAACTAACTGAAAAAAAAAAACATATGATAATCTCCCTAGATGCTGAAAAAGCATTTGACAAAATCCAACATCCATTCATGTTTAAAGTATTGGAGAGATCAGGGATACAAGGCACATATCTAAACATAGTAAAGGCCATATACAGCAAACCTATAGCCCACATCAAACTGAATGGAGAGAAACTTAAAACAATCCCACTAAAATCAGGGACAAGACAAGGCTGCCCACTCTCTCCATATCTCTTGAACATAGTTCTAGAAGTCCTTGCTAGAGCAATAAGACAGTTGAAGAAGATCAAGGTGATACAGATTGGAAAGAAAGAAATCAAATTATCACTATTTGCAGATGATATGATAGTATACATGAGTGAACCCAAAAACTCTACCAGGGAACTCCTACAGCTGATAAATACCTTCAGCAAAGTGGCCAGACACAAAATTAACTCAAAAAATCAGTAGCACTCCTTTATCCAAAAAACATAGGGCTGAGAAAGTAATTAGGGAAACAACACCCTTCACAATAGCCACAAATGACATAAAGTACCTTGGTGTAACCCTAACCAAGCAAGTCAAAGACTTGTATGAAAAAAATGTCAAGTCTCTGAAGAAAGAATTAGAAGAAGATATGAGAAGATTGAAAGATCTCCCAAGCTCATGGGTTGGCAGGATGAACATAGTAAAAATGGCCATCTTACCAAAAGCAAACTGCAGATTTAATGCAATTCCCATCAAATTGACAACACATTTCTTTACAGACCTGGAAAGAAAAATTCTCAACTTCGTATGGAATAACAAGAAACCCAGAATTGCTAAAACGATTCTCTAAAATAAAAGATCTTCTGGAGGTATCTCCATCCCTGAACTTAAGCTTTACTATAGAGCAAATGTTTTAAAAACTGCATGGTACTGGCATAGAAACAGAATGGTGGATCAATGGAACTGAACAGAAGACTCAGAAATAAACCCACATACTTATGGACATCTGATTTTTTTACAAAGAAGCCAAAACCATACAGTGGAAAAAAGATAGCATCTTCAACAAATGGTGCTGGTCCAACTGGATGTCTACATGTAGAAAAATGATAATAGATCCATACTTATCACCCTGCACAAAACTGAAGTCCAAGTGGATCAAAGAACTCAACATAAAACTAGACGTTTAAATCGCCTAGAAAAAAAAGTGGGGAATACCCTAGAACTCATTGATACTGGAGAAAACTTCCTGAACAGAACACCAACAGCACAGGCTCTTAGAGCAACAATCAATAAATGAGACCTCATGAAACTGAAAAGCTTCTGTAAATCAAAGGACACCTTCATCAAAACAAACCTACTGCCTACAGATTGGGAAAAAATCTTCACTAACCCTTTATCTGACAGAGGGCTAATATCCAGCATATATAAAGAATTAAAGAAGCTGAAAAGCAGCAAACCAAGTAATCCATTTAAAAAAATGGGGAACAGAGCTAAAGAGAGAATTCTCTGTAGAGGAATATCGAATGGCAGAGAAGCACTTGTAGAAATGCTCAACCTCATTAGTCATTAGGGAAACGCAAATGAAAACAACTCTGAGATTTCACCTTACACCCATCAGAATGGTGAAGATGAAAAACTCAAGTGACAATACATGTTGGAGAGGTTGTGGAGAAAGGGGACTCCTCCTCCACTGCTGGTGGGAATGTAAACTTGTACAACCACCCTGG
>NW_026588726.1:0-8195 GCF_907164565.1 Psammomys obesus | reverse complement strand
TAAAGACTTAGAGGAAGATAAAACAAAACAGATCATGGCTATCCGTAAAGAAATGGAGGAAGTTAAAGACAAGCAGGTTATGGCCATCCATGAAGAAATACGGGAAGATGCAGCCAAAGAGTTTGCAGCCTTCAGAGAAGAAATAATTAAATCACTGAAAGAAATAAAAGAAACAAAGTTGAAGGAACTAAGAGAAAAAGAGGAAAATACAACCAGACAGGTGAAGGAAGTACACAAAACAACTCAAGACCTGAAGATAGAACTGGAAAAATTAAAGAAAACACAAATGGAGGAAATACTGGAGAGGAAGAATTTAGGGAAGAAAACAGGAACTACAGAGGTAAGCATAACCAACAGACTACAAGAAATGGAAGAATGAATCTCAGGTGTAGAAGATACAATGAAAGAAATCGATGTATCTGTCAAAGAAAATGTTAAATCCAAAAAATTCCTGACACAGACCGTCCAAAAAATCCAAGACAATATGAAAAGACATAACCTAAGAATAATAGGTATAGAGGAAAAAGAAGACTCCCTTCTCTAAAGCCCAGAAAATATTTTCAACAAAATCATTGAATAAAATTTTCCCAAGTTAAAGGAGAAGCCAATAAGGATACATGAGGCCTACAGAACACCCAACAAATTTGACCAGAAAAGAAAATCCTCCTGCCACATAATAATCAAAACAGTAAGTATACAGAACAAAGAAAAAATACTAAAAGCTGCAAGGGAAAAAGGCCAAGTAACATATAATGGCAAACCCATTAGAATCACACCTGACTTTTCAACAGAGACTATGAAAGCCAGAAGGGCCTGGACAGATATCATGCAGACCCTAAAAGAACAGAGATGTCAGCCCAGGCAACTGTACCCTGCAAAATTCTCAGTCCTCATAGACGGAGAAAACAAGATATTCAATGACAAAAACAAATTTCAACATTACCTACACACAAATCCAGCATTATAGAAGACAATGGAAGGGAAAATACTACCCAAGAAAATTAGCTTCTGCCAAGAAAACACAGGAAAAAATTAACCTTATTACAGTAAAACATAAAGCAACCAAGCACACAACCTTATGACCACAGCCAACATCAAAATCAAAGGATCTAACAGCCACTGGTCATTAATTTCTCTCAACATCAATGGACTCAACTCTTCAGTAAAAACACAAAGATTAACAGAATGAATACATAAACAAAACCCAGCAATCTGTTGCATACAAGAAACACACCTAAGGCACAAAGATAGACATTACCTGAGGGTAAAAGGTTGGAAGACGACTTTCCAAGCAAATGGACCCAAGAAACAAGCAGGAGTAGCCATTCTAATATCTGATAAAATAGACTTTCAACCAAAATTAATAAAAAGAGATGAGGAAAGACAATTCATACTCATCAAGGGAAAATTCCACCAGGAAGACATCACAATCCTGAACATCTATGCCCCAAATACAAGAGCACCCACATTTGTAAAAGAAACATTGATAAAATTTAAACCACATATAGATCCCCACACATTAATAGTGGGAGACTTCAACACCCCACTCTCAACAAAGGACAGGTCAACAAAACAGAAATTAAACAAAGAAACAATATCTCTGACAGAGGTCATGAATCAAATGGACCTCACAGACATTTACAGAACTTTACACCCAAACACAAAAGAATTTACCTTCTTCTCAGCACCTCATGGAACCTTCTCCAAAATAAACCATATAGTTGGTCACAAAGCAAGCCTCAACAGATACAAGAAGATTGAAATACTCCCTTGTATCTTGTCTGATCAGCATGGAATAAAGCTGGACTTCAACAACAACAGAAATAGCAAAAAGCCTACACACACATGGAAACTGAACAACTTGTACTAAATGACAGCTGGGTCAGGGAAGAAATAAAGAAAGAAATTAAAGTCTTCCTAGAACTCAATGAAAATGAAGACACAACATACCTAAACTTGTGGGACACAATGAAAGCAGTGCTAAGAGGAAGGTTCATAGCACTAAGTGCTTTCAAGAAGAAATTCGAGACAGCTCATTCAAGCAACTTAATGGCCCACTTAAAAACCCTAGAAAAAGAAGAAGCAGACACACCAAAAAGGAGTAGACGGCTGGAAATAATCAAACTCAGGGCTGAAATCAATCAATTAGAAACAAATGAAACAATTCAAAGAATCAATGAAACCAAAGGCTGGTTCTTTGAGAAAATCAACAAGATCGACAAACCCTTAGCCAAGCTAACTAAAAGGCAGAGAGACACCACCCAAATCAACAAAATCAGAAATGAAAAGGGGGACATAACTACAGACACTGAGGAAATTCAAACAATCATTAGGACTTACTTCAAAAGTCTATATGCCACAAAATTTGAAAATCTAAATGAAATGGACAATTTTCTTGATCAATTTGACTTAACAAAGATGAATCAGGACAAGGTGAATCAATTAAATAGTCCTATATCCCCCAAAGAAATAGAAGCAGTCATCAAAAGTCTCCCATCCAATAAAAGCCCAAGACCAGATGGCTTCAGCGAAGAATTCTACCAGACCTTCAACAAAGAGCTAACTCCAATTCTCTTCAAACTATTCCACAAAATAGAAACAGAAGGAATATTACCAAACTCATTCTATGAAGCCACAGTCACCTTGGTACCTAAACCTCACAAAGACTCAACAAACATAGAGAATTTCAGGCCAATCTCCCTTATGAACAGTGATGCAAAAATACTTAACAAAATACTTGCAAACTGAATACAAGAACACATCAAAGATGTTATCCACTATGGCCAAGTAGGCTTCATCCCAGGTATGCAGGGGTGGTTCAATATATGGAAATCCATCAATGTGATCCACCATATTAACAAACTGAAAGAAAAAAAAAAACCTCATGATAATCTCCCTAGATGCTGAAAAAGCATTTGACAAAATCCAACATTCATTCATGTTTAAAGTATTGGAGAGATCAGGAATACAAGGCATTTATCTAAACATAGTAAAAGCGATATACAGCAAGCCTGTATATCGGAGAGAAACTTAAAGCAATCCCACTGAAATCAGGAACAAGACAAGGCTGCTCACCCTCTCCATATCTCTTCAACATAGTGCTGGAAGTCCCTGCTAGAGCAATAAGACAGTTGAAGGAGATCAAGGGGATACAGATGGGAAAGGAAGAAGTCAAATTATCACTATTTGCAGATGATATGATAGTATACATGAGTGACCCAAAAAACTCTACCAGGGAATTCCTACAGCTGATAAACACCTTCAGAAAAGTGGCCGGATACAAATTTAACTCAAAAAAATCAGTAGCACTCCTGTATACAAAAGACAAAAGGGCTGAGAAAGAAATTAGAGAAACAACACCATTCACAATAGCCACAAATGACATAAAGTACCTGGGTGTAACCCTAACCAAGCAAGTCAAAGACTTGTATGAAAAAAATTTCAAGTCTCTAAAGAAAGAATTAGAGGAAGATATGAGAAGATGGAAAGACCTCCCATGCTCATGGCTTGGCAGGATTAACATAGTAAAAATGGCCATCTTACCAAAAGTAATCTATAGATTTGAATGCAATTCCCATCAAATTGCCAACACAATTCTTTACAGACCTGGAAAGAAAAATTCTCAACTTCGTATGGAATAACAAGAAACCCAGAATTGCTAAAACAATCCTCTACAATAAAAGATCTTCTGGTGGTATCTCCATCCCTGATCTCAAGCTGTATTATAGAGCAACAGTTATAAAAACTGCATGGTACTGGCATAGAAACAGAATGGTGGATCAATAGAACCGAACAGAAGACCCAGAAATAAACCCACACACTTATGGACATCTGATTTTTGACAAAGATGCCAAAACCATACAATGGAAAAAAGATAGCATCTTCAACAAATGGTGCTGGTCCAACTGGAAGTCTACATGTAGAAAAATAAAAATAGATCCATACTTATCACCCTGCACAAAACTGAAGTCCAAGTGGATCAAAGACCTCAACATAAAACCAAACACATTAAATCAGCTAGAAAAAAAAAGTGGGGAATACCCTAGAACTCATTGGTACAGAAGAAAACTTCCTGAACAGAACACCAACAGTACAGGCTCTAAGAGCAACAATCAATAAATGGGACCTCATGAAATTGAAAAGCTTCTGTAAAGCAAAGGACACGGTCATCAAATCAAAGCGACTGCCTACAGATTCGGAAAGAATCATCACCAACCCTTTATCTGACAGAGGACTCATATCCAGTATATATAAAGAACTAAACAAGCTGAAAAGCAGCAAACCAAGTAATCCACTTAAAAAATGGGGAACTGAGCTAAAGAGAGAATTCTCTGTAGAGGAATATCGAATGGCAGAGAATCACTTAAAGAAATGCTCAACCTCATTAGCCATTAGGGAAATGCAAATCAAAACAACCCTGAGATTTCACCTTACACCCATCAGAATGGCCAAGATCAAAAACTCAAGTGACAACACATGCTGGAGAGGTTGTGGAGAAAGGAGAACCCTTCTCCACTGCTGGTGGGAATGTAAACTTGTACAACCACTCTCGAAATCAATCTGGCGCTTTCTCAGATCCAGGAATAGTGCTTCCTCAAGATCCAGCCATACCACTCCTAGGCATATACCTAAAAGAGGCTCAAGTACACAAAAAGGACATTTTCTAACCATGTTTGTAGCAACTTTATTTGTAATAGCCAGAAGCTGGAAACAGCCCAGATGCCCCTCAACTGAAGAATGGATGCAGAAACTGTGGTACATCTATACAATGGATATTACTCAGCAATGAAAAATAAGGAAATCATGAAATGTGCAGGTAAATTGTGGGACCTGGAAAGGATTGTCCTGAGTGCATTGTCCCAGAAGCAAAAAGACACAGATTGTATATACTCACTCATATAAACATACAACATAGAATAAACCCACTAAAATCTGTACATCTAAACAAACTAAACAAAAGAGAGGACCCTAACTAAAATATTTAATCCCCATCCGGAAAGGCAAAGAGGATGGACATCAGAAGAAAAAGAAAACAGGAAACAACCTAGGAACCTGCCACAGAGAGCCTCTGAAAGCCTCTGCAGTGCAGACTGACAAAGCAGATGCTGAGCCTGATGGCCAACTGCTGGGCAGAGTGAATGGAATTTTATGTAAGAAGTGGGAGATAGTGGGAGCTGGAGAGGACAGGAACTCCACAAGGAGAGCAACATAACAAGATAATTTGAACACAGGGAACTTCCCAGAGACTCATACTCCAACCAAGGACTATCCGTCGAGATAACCTAGAACCCTGACAATGCAGCCACTTCTGATGAGAACTGATAGACTAAGATCAGAAAGAAGGAGAGGAGGACCTCCCCTATCAGTGGACTTGGGGAGGGGCATGCATGAAGAAAGGAAGGGAGGGTGAGACCGGGAGGGCAGAAGGGAGGGGCTTATGGGGGAATACAAAATGAATAAAGTGTAATTAATAATAATAAAAAAATAAATAAAACTTTTGTTAGTTTATATTAGCTGTAAAGAATAAGATATTTGATTTTTCCATGAGCTTGGATCACATCCATGTCCTTTTTAGTTCCCTCTGGCCCCTTCCTCTGGTTATAAATTCTCCTATCATGTGGAGTATTCTCCCATTACCATGCCTCTCAGGAGACAGAACCTGCTCTGGGGAATCTTGAGGGACAGACAGCTCATTTCACAAGGCCTCACTGTCACAGACAGGCTACCATCCTTTAGATGCTCATACATATGAGTTTAACAGTTGATCTGGGTATAATGGCACACATCCTTAATCCTAGCACTTGGGGAGGCAGAGGCAGGCAGATTTCTGTGAGTTCAAGGCCAACCTGGACTCTGTGAGTTTAGAAGAGCCAAGCCAACACAGAAAAACCCTTTCTTGAAAAAAAAAGAAAAGAAAAAAGAATTGTGTATCATGTGTAGAGATGTGTAGTATTTAGTCACTAGACAATCTGAGGGTCTAAGTGAAAAGGACCTTGAAGAAAATAGTCAAAAACCAGATCTGTAACCCAGGTCAACCGAAAGCTGGCTGAGTCTGTGGTTGCAGACACTCTTGTTAGGGTTCAAATGTCCTGTCCTCCACAGGGTTCAAGCATGAGTTCGCATCATCTCAAGTCTCTAAATTCTTGGTCTCTAGCAGGGAGTGCTGTTTGGGAGGCTATGAACCCCCAGAGCAGTGAAAAGCCAGTAAACATAATGAAGTCCTTAGAAGCATGCCAAAGATAGCTAAATCCATGGATGTATCTGCTTCAAACCATCTTCCTGAGACCCCAGCCATCCCTTCCCTGTTCTCTGAGATCCTGAACAACAGGAAACCTATGAACACAGGGTGCTGCTTCTCAGGAATTTAGTCATGGCAGTTACAAGAGTCATGCTGCTTGGAGACCAAAAGCACAGACGTTGTGAACGGCTGTGATTGGTTCATTCTGTGTGACCTCACAGAAGCCATGTGAGGAGTTGCAGACTCCACACCCATGAGGCACAGGCTGGAGCTGGTACTTACACTGCAGACAGGCTGTTGCTAGGTTGGCTGCAGAGTTGTTGGACCCAGACATTGGTTCAAGTAAACTTGGATATTACTGATTTTCTCAAAACAGACACTGTTGCTCAGCTTTGACCTCCAAACAGTGAGTTTGTTTTCTGGTTTGTTGATTTTGATTCATCTTTCTTAATTGGTTCTTGGTTTAAAATGTGCTTTTACTTTAGTTTCTTTTTTACTAGCCCCATATTTCTGCTCTTAAGCATAATTATTTGACATTTTCAAATTTAATTTTTCTAGTTTAAAAATTTATGAATGCTGTGGAGAGATGGCTCAGAGGTTAAGAGCACTGGCACCTCTTCCAGAGGTCCTGAGTTCAATTCCCAGCAAACATATGTTGGTGCGCAGCCATCTATGATGAGTCTGGTGTCCTTTTCTGGTATGCAGCTGTACATGCAGACAGAACATTGTATACATAATAAATAAATCTTTTTTAAAGGATTTGTTAGTATGGAAAGCTGTAGAAAATAAATTTCATCACCTTTTGTGTTCATCACATCCACCTGTGCTATTATTGCCTGAAAGTTTTGATGATCTTAAAGTTGCATCTGTTCTGGTTACTTCTTCCATACTTGCCACATCCCACCCAACACCCTACACAGAGAGAGAGAGAAAGAGAGAGAGAGAGACTGAGAGAGAGAGAAGGGGGGAGAGAGATTTTTTATGTGTGTTGTTATGGTTTCCTCAGAACATTATGTGGAAATCCTGGCTTTACAGGAAATGTTTGGAATAATCTTCTCTTGTCTTTCTGGTGAGGAGCACTAGTCTCCATTATACATTAAGGCCACTAGGTAAGATTCATCATGCAAGCTGTTGGTCCTAAACAGTCCTTGATGACAGAGATTGTATACCCAATCTGCCTGTGCCTCTATTAATCACTTTGCACTCTTTCAACATCCAGAATTGATAATCACACCCAGGGTGTATCAGCTAGAAAGTAGGTAGTATGCATGTTTAATAGCACCTTATCAATGTTGGTGTCTGTTTTATGATTCAAGAAATCTTTTTGTCTTTCAGAATCATCCACACTCTAGTGTATGAGATTGCATCACACCCACACCCACCCTAGGGCTCCCATGGATCCCACTGTCCTACTTTCTTGTCTCACATTTCAACAATTGGCATCTTCTCCATGGGTGATATAGGTCAAGGATTTGTCAGATTTGTTGATCCTTTCAAATCATCTTCCAACTCTTTTCGAATGTGTCTTTTGGTCTTTGTTTCAATCTCTGAGTGTCCACATATGTCAAGTCTGATCCTTCTTATGCTTTCTCATAGTGACTTAGGTTGGCTTTTTCTTTTAAATCTCTGACCCCAAGATGCATGATTAGAATGTTTCAGGGAGCTATAATTTATAATTTTCATGATCTAGAAACTGAGAGTCATAAACTTGTCTGCTAGACCTGGTTTTGTTTTTGTACTTCTAGCATCTTGTGGGTGATCCCATTCCCCACCTGTTATGATGGGGGACATGGAGGAAGAATTTCCAGGCATGGATCTCTGTGAGGCAGATCTACCACCAGCATCCAGAGAAACTGGTTCCAGGCTATCCATCTCTACCATTGTAGATGCTATGTGTTACTTATTATCCGTGGCCCTAGAAACCTTGGGACTCATAGGAACAAGCAGGCCACATGAT
>NW_026588725.1:0-2381 GCF_907164565.1 Psammomys obesus | reverse complement strand
AACTAGCTCTGTAGACCAGTATGTCCTCAAACTCACTGAAATCTGACTACACATCTTCACTTTTACATGTTCATTGCAACAAATCATTAGTCTGGCTCAAGATCTCTGTCTTTCTGATTCATCAATATGGGATCCTCATTAGGACTCCTTTCAGTCATCCTATTGTTGCCCTGTGTTATAGAGCTCCTACAGCTTTGGATCAGCAGGACTGGCTTGCCTCTTCATATGTCCCAGTCCTTCACAGATGATACAGATGTTGGGATGGACCAACTCTGAACCCTGGAGCTGAGCCTGGGTGGTAGCAGAGCTGGTTAGCCCACTGACTCTCCCTTATCACCACCACCAGGGTGAGCTCTCCAGCACTTCTCTGGATAGGCCTCCCAGTGCTGCCATGGGCAGGTGGCAAGGTCAGCTTTCCTGATCTCATGCCCTAACCCTGGGCAGCTCTACCACACCCATGCCTCCAAAGCCAGCTCCACTATGCTGCCCAGTAGAGCCACTGGGCCCACTCTCTCAAGTGCTGCAGCCTGTGAGGGGCTGGGATAGATCTCTTGCTCTCAAACCTTGGGACTGGCTCACCAGTGCCTTCCCCATCAGGGCCAGCCCTACTGTGTTGCCCAGGAGAGGTACAGGATTTACTCTTCCAAGTGCTTTAACCAATAGTGGGCAGAGCTAGCTCTTACTGTTAGAGGTAGTTTTTGTGCACTGTGTATTCAAATGTTAATTTCTGTACCCAGAGATCTGGTTTCAGTCCAGGCTTTGGCACTGTAGTTTCTTTTTTTTTTTCTTTTATTTTTTATATTAATCACAGGTTATTTACTTTGTATCCCAGCCATAGCCCCCTGCCTTATTCCCTCCCAATCCCACCCTCACTCCCTCATCTTCTCCTTGCCCCTTTCCAAGTCCACTAACAAGAGAGGACCTCCTCTCCTTCCATCTGACCCTATCTTATAGGTCTATATTAGCGAGTATATACCATGTGTGTCTTTCTGCTTTTGGGATACCTCACTCAGGATGATGGTTTCTAGTTCCCACCATTTGCCTGCAAATTTCATCATTTTCTTGTTTTTCATTGCTGAGTATTATTCCATTGTGTTAATGTATCACAATTTCTGCATACATTCCTCAACTGAGGGACATCTGGGTTGTTTCCAGGTTCTCGCTATTACGAATAAATCTGCTATAAACACAGTTGAGTAAATGTCCTTGCTCTGTACTTGAGCATCTTTTGATATATGCCGAGGAGTGGTATAGCTGGATCTTGAGGAATCACAATTCCTATTTGTCTGAGAAAGAGCCAGATTGATTTCCAAAGTGGTTGTACAAGTTTGCATTCCCACCAGCAATGGAGGAGAGTTCCCCTTTCTCCACAACCTCCCCAGCAGGTATTGTCACTTGAGTTTTTGATCTTAGCCATTCTGATGGGTGTAAGGTGAAATCTCAAGGCCATTTTGATTTGCATCTCCCTGATTGCTAAGGACGTTGAGCATTTTTTAAGTGTTTTTATGCCATTGTATAATCCTCTACAGAGAGTTCTCTGTTTAACTCTGTGCCCCATTTTTTAATTGGATTACTTTATTTGTTGCTTTTTAACTTCTTGAGTTCTTTATATATACTGGATATTAGCCCTCTGTCAGATGTAGGGTTGGTGAAGATCCTTTCCCCGTCTGTAGGATGTCGTTTTGTTTTGATGACAGTGTCTTTTCCTTTACAGAAGTTTTTCAGTTTCATGAGGTCCCATTTATTTATTGTTGATCTTAGAGCCTGGCACTGGAGTTTCTATGAAAATCTCTTTCCTCAATGTTGTGTGAACATTGTTTTTACTAACCTTCTGATTGGTTAATAAAGAGCTGAATAGCCAATAGCAGGGAGGAAAGGATAAGGAGGGACTTCTGATCCCAGTGATGGGGTCCTGTTTGAGTGGAGAGGCATCCTCAGAAGAGAGTTGCCATGAAGACACAGATGAGCAAGAAGGTGCAAGAGAGAGACTAAGATGGCAGGCAATGAGCCACACAGCTGGAAAGTAGGCCAGTGTTAGAATAGCTCAGTATATGCTCAGCTATAGTCCCTGAAGCTTATAATAAAAAATAAAAGTTTGCATGTCATTATTCAGGAGTTAGGATGGGCATATCAACCACTTTGGAAATCAATCTGGCGCTTTCTCAGACAATTAGGAATAGTGCTTCCTCAAGATCCAGCTATACCACTCCTAGGCATATATCTAAAATATGCTCTAATACGCAACAAGGACATTTGCTCAACCATGTTTGTAGCAACTTTATCCATAAGATTCTGAATCTGGAAACAACCCAGATGTCCCTCAGTTGAAGAATGTGTTGGAGACAAGCCCTGAGAAACTTCCGACCTTTTCTCATTCCCCC
>NW_026588724.1:0-6906 GCF_907164565.1 Psammomys obesus | reverse complement strand
TTGGTAGAATTGCCTAGTCAGGCAGTGCTTAGGTCACACTCATATATGCTAGATTTTCTACCAAAATGATGTAGGCAGGTGCTTAGGCACCTAAATGTAACTTGCAGGTCAGAAGGTTCTTATCCTCATGAATGGCAGCATTCGGAAGAGAGAGCGAGGTCAGCTGACCGAAGCCAAGCCAAGAACATTACAGTTGGAAAGAAACGTCTGGGGGCTTCAAAGAGCTGTTGAGGAGCCTGCACGCTCTGGCTCTCTCTAGCTCTGGTGCTTTCGAGCTCTCTAGCTGTTGTTATCTCACGATCTAGGCTTTTGAAGATCCTGTGCTTTTGTCTAATAGAAGCTGCTGTTGGGACTGAGGAACTGGAAAAGTCAGAAGATTCTCTCCTCCTGTCCACACAGGTAAACAATAGAAGTTTCTTTTCATAACTTGAACTTACTGTGGCCAAATAGTGGAGACCCGTTGTTTTGGAATTAATCATCCATTTCACTTGGTTGCTTAAAGGTTGATGCTAAAGGCATTAATTCTGCTCTCTCACTTAAGGCATCAGTTCTTGGGGTGTGAGTGGCTTCAGTGATGTGACCAATATTTTCACATGATCTACTTAAAATTCTCCACACATCCTTTCACCTCTACTTCAAAGTTTTATATTTCTGGGTTGGGCATGATGGTGCTTTGGAGGATGAAGCAATCCAATTTTGAGTTCTACATCAGCCTGAGAATAGGATGAGGAATTGTCTCAAAAAAACTAACAATGTTAATATCCACAGGATAGGGCACACCTATAATTCAAGCACTCCTGGAGGCAGAGAAACGCAAGACTCTGTGATTTTTGAAGACAGCCTAGTCTACATGGAGAAACCCTGTGTCAAACAAACAAACAAACAAAAACAAATAATAAACTCCATTGTGTTTCTCTTCCTGGTAGGAGAGTCAGCCTGAGTACATATTGAGGCCTTGTCTCAAGCAAAACAATAACAACAAAACCCCAGAACACTCCAAAACTTCGTTATTTATTTCTTCTTTTTCATCAGTAAAGGTGAGTTACATGGGGAAGCCTTGCTTTACTAACTTTGCTGCCTACAGAATTGGCAGCAAAAAATAATAATAATAATAATAAAAATAAAAAAAAAAAGAATTGGCAGCAATTTGTCAGAGGAAATAAACTTGTCAGAGGAAATAAACTCTTCCCTCCCACGGGGAAAAAAAAATTCAACCAAACAATGAGGACAATAAAAACACCCACAAACATTAATTTTTCGACCTTTGTGTCAGCCTGGGAACATGGTGAGGCCTTGCCTCAAAAGCAACCACCAACAATATGAAAAAACACCTCTATTTTTTTCTTCCTTTGTATCTTAGTATTATTTGTTTCTATATGCCAAGCTTTTAGGAAAAATGAGCTGTGTAGACATGTTTTTTTCCTCTAAGTTTATTTAATTTATATTTTTAAATGCTTTTGCATCTTTAATACAAATACCTGCTCATTCACCTGTTGGACCTGAGTGTAACTTCATTTCTAAGGAGTTTAGAATTTTCCAGTGTGCCATCATGACTTCTCAGAAACTATATGATCTTCCTGCCTCAGCATTCTGAGTGTTGGACTCCATGTCTGACTTTCATCTTTAAATTATTGTAAAATAATTTTATGTGTTTTCCAAGATGTCTCTAACTGTGGACATCTTATAAAAATCTTTAAAATATATCAAAACTAGGATTGAAATACTAGTAAGTTATTACAGATTTCATTTTATTTTTTCAGGGTCATTAATTTTTAATATAATTTTATTGAGAATTTCATACATGTATATGATGAAATATGATCCTATCCACCACCATTTTCCCTCTCCAAATCCTCCCACATCCCCTTCCCAACATATTCCACTCCCAGCTTTATCTTCATGTCTTTTTGATTTGGGTTTTGATAATACAGTGAGTCCAATTAGTGCTAGACATTTGTCAATCCAAATAACGTCCCTTAGGATTCCTGGATCGCCTTCAGGATACCTCTGTAAATTTAGTTGTCATTTTTCCATATTCCAATCCAGGGGTATAAGCTTGAAAGTACTGGTAAAAAAAAAAAAATGCTTTCAAGTTTCTGTGGGTCCATCCTTAAAAAAACACACAAACAAACAAACAAACAAACAAACAAACAGTTTATACAAAATGTTGTTACATTATGACGGTTTATGTATGTAGGTTTCTGTAGGCTCTTTGGTCTTGTTCCCCCTCAGGGCCCTCTCTTGTCCCTTGAGCCTTTTAAGATTACATGCTTCCTTCATTCAAACAGACACTCTCTCTCTACTTTCATGGCATATCCTCTCTCTCTCTCTCTCTCTCTCTCTCTCTCTCTCTCTCTCTCTGTGTGTGTGTGTGTATGTGTGTTTGTGTGTTTGAATATATATTAAATCTAAGTTCTTCCTGTGAAAGTATGTAATATTGACATTCCTGAAACTGGATGATTTTGAGTAACCTGATCATTTTTGGTTCCATGTAGTTTTCTACAAATGGCATCATTTTGTTTCTCTTGACCAGTTGGCAATAAGTCCACTGCATATGTGCATTTTATTTCTTGGATCCACTAATCTGTTGATAGAGATCTAGGCTGATTCCATTCTTGCGTTATTGTGAAACGTAACATAAGAAATGTGAATGTGCAGGTATCTCTGTGGTTGGTTCATTTAGATTGCTTTGGATGTTATGTGTGTACAGTAAGATAGTTCTACTTTCCATTTTTCTAGGCGCCTCCCTGCATGGATACTTTCTCTCTCATCCTCACCAGCATTGGTTGTTATTTAATATCTCCATGTATATTTGTGTACCATTTTTCTTATGGCTAGAGAATTTGCACATTTATAAGCATATTTATTGACAATTGGTATTTCTCCTATTGATACCTCTCCAGTTGATTTGTCATTTATTCTTGTGGCAGCTTCTGTATTTGATATTTCATATTTTAGGTACTTTGAGGATTCTGAATATGAATTCTCTCTACAATATATAGCTAGAATATAATATTACCATCTTGTTGGTTGTCACTCCTCTGTTCTTTCTATCGCTCTGCAGAAACTTTTTAATTTCATAGAGTATAATTTGTGAGTTCTTGCTGTTGTTTCCTGAGTTGTTTCCAGAATGAGTTTTAAAGATGTTTGACTTTGCCTGTCTCGTAAAGTGTTTTTCTCATATCTTCTTATAGAAGTTTCAGTTTGTGGCATCTTACATTAGGAACTTTGATCCATTCAATTGGTTTCTGTAAAGAGTGGGAGACAGATTAATATCTCTACATTTAGATGGATTGTTTCCATTTGTTTAAAATGATTCTCTGTGGATATTTTCAGGTCTTATTTTTGGGTTGTCTATTCTATTCCAGTGACTTACACATCTCTTTTTGTTAAAATAATATGCTATTTTGTTAATATTGCCCTATGATATAATCTGAATAATTCATTTTTATAACACTGAAGAGAGTAATTGAAGAAGACACTAGAAAAGAGAAAAACCTCCTACATACAAGAACCACTGAGTAAATATTAGCAGCTTTCAAATTATATCTTAGAGCAATACCAAAAATAGCATGTTATTGCAAGAGAACACGTGTAGATCTGCTTAAGAGAGATCACTGATAATATTGACACAGTCAATACTGGGCAGTCTTGAAATCTCCTGTCAAGAGTATTAGTCTAATCCTTCTCAATTTAGCCTCTGACAGGTTATTTGGACGAGAGCCAAAAGCAGCCACCTTCTTTTACAAAACATTTTAAGAATGGTCTCTGGGCCAGTTGCTGTTGTTGTCCTCTGAAACCTCCCAAGCTGAGACTCCGTAGTCCACATTGTTCTCCACATTATTGTCTTTCAACTTTCTGAGATGATGGCCCATTAGGCTTCAATTAAAGTGTTCATCCACTTTCCTATTTCAAAGCTCCAAAGCACATATTCCATAAACAAACAGCATGGTCAGGCCAGGCCTGCCACAGCAATACAGCAATCCCTGGGACCTACTTCTGGTTACTTTCCTATTCCTGTGAAGAGACCCTGTCTATGGTCAAGGCAATACAAAAGAAAAGCACTTAATTGGGGCCTTGCTTACAGTTTCAGAGGGTTAGTTTATGTCCATCACGGTGGGGAGTGTGGCAGCAGGCAGGCAGTCATGGAGTTGAACATGAACTGATAGCTCACATATGATCTGAAAGGTGTAGGAGGGGAGAGGAAGGGAGAGAGAGAGAGGAAGGGAGAGACAGACAGAGAGAGAAACAGCCCTACCAGGCCTGGTATGGGGTTGAAACGCCAGTGTCCATCCCTGTGACACTCTGAGAAGGTTAAGCCTGTTAATCCTTCCCAAACAGTTGTATAAACTGTAGACTAAGCATTAAAATTTATGATTCTGAAAGGGGTCATTCTTATTCAAACTACCATATTAACCTCAAACCACTATTTTCTCTCAGACTCCAATTTCTTAATATCTTTTCCTATACTTTTAACCTTTCTTTTTACTAATTTGGAGTTTGTTTTATACTTTGAGGAGTATTAAAGTGCATTGTTAGCATTTACCTTATTATTTCTGAGTTTTTAAATTGAATCATTCATAGCTATTCCTCTTAGATATGTTATTTCTGTACCTCAAAGGTACTAAGAAGTTAGTTTTCATTTGATTCAGATTTTTTTTCCTTCTTTTTTTTTATTAATTACAGTTTATTCATTTTGTATCCCCCATAAGCCCCTCCCTCCTCCCCTGCCGATCCCACCCTCCCTCCCCTTTCTGCATGCATGCCACTCCCCAAGTCCACTGATAGGGGAGGTTCTCCTCTTCTTTCTGATCTTAGTCTATCAGTTCTCATCAAACGTGGCTGCATTGTCCTCTACTGTGGCCTGGCAGGAATAACATAGTAAAAATGGCCATCTTACCAAAAGCAATCTACAGATTTAATGCAATTCCCATCAAATTGCCAACACAATTCTTTACAGACCTGGAAAGAAAAATTCTCAAGGTCGTATGGAATAACAAGAAACCAAGAATTGCTAAAACAATCCTCTACAATAAAAGATCTTCTGGAGGTATCTCCATCGCTGATCTCAAGCTGTACTATAGAGCAACAGTTATAAAAACTGCATGGTACTGGCATAGAAACAGAATAGTGGATCAATGGAATCGAACAGAAGACCCAGAAATAAACCCACACACTTACGGACACCTGATTTTTGACAAAGATGCCAAAACCATACAATGGAAAAACGATAGCATCTTTAACAAATGGTGCTGGTCCAACTGGATGTCTACATGTAGAAAAATGAAAATAGATCCATACTTATCACCCTGCACAAAACTGAAGTCCAAGTGGATCAAAGACCTCAACATAAAACCAGACACATTAAATCGGCTAGAAAAAAAAAAGTGGGGAAAACCCTAGAACTCATTGGTACAGGAGACAACTTCCTGAACAGAACACCAACAGCACAGGCTTTAAGAGCAACAATCAATAAATGGGACCTCATGAAATTGAAAAGCTTCTGTAAAGCAAAGGACACCATCATCAAAACAAAGCGACTGCCTACAGATTTGGAAAGAATCATCACCAACCCTCTATCTGACAGAGGACTCATATCCAATATATATAAAGAACTAAACAAGCTGAAAAGCAACAAACCAAGTAATCCACTTAAAAAAATGGGGAACAGAGCTAAAGAGAGAATTCTCTGCAGAGGAATATCGTAATGGCAGAGAAGCACTTACAGAAATGCTCAACCTCATTAGCCATTAGGGAAATGCAAATCAAAACAACCCTGAGATTTCACCTTACACCCATCAGAATGGCCAAGATGAAAATCTCAAGGGACAACACATGCTGGAGAGGCTGTCGAGAAAGGGGAACCCTTCTCCACTGCTGGTGGGAATGTAAACTGGTACAACCATTCTGGAAATCAATCTGGTGCTTTCTCACACAAGTAGAAATAGCGCTTCCTCAAGATCCAGCCATACCACTCCTAGGCATATACCCAAAAGAGGCGCAAGTACACAAAAAAAGGACATTTGTTCAACCATGATTGTAGCAGCTTTATTTGTAATAGCCAGAAGCTGGAAACAACCCAGATGCCCGTCAACTGAAGAATGGATGCAGAAACTGTGGTACATCTATACAATGGAGTATTACTCGGCAATGAAAAATAAGGAAATCATGAAATGTGCAGGTAAATGGTGGGACCTGGAAAGGTCATCCTGAGTGAGTTGTCCCAGAAGCAAAAAGACACTCACGGTATATACTCACTCATATAAACATACAATATAGAATAAACCCACTAAAAGCTGTACATCTAAACAAACTAAGCAAAAGAGAGGACCCTAACTAAAATGTTCATTCCCCATCCTGAAAGGCAAAGAGGATGGACATCACAAGAAAACGAAAATAGGAAACAACCTCGGAACCTGCTACAGAGGGCCTCTGAAAGCCAGAAGAAAACAGGAAACAACCTTGAAACCTGCCACAGAGGGCCTCTGAAAGCTTCTGCAGTATAGACTGTCAAAGCAGATGCTGAGCCTAATGGCCAACTGATGGGCAGAGTGAATGGAATTTTATGTAAGAAGTGGGAAATAGTAAGAGCTGGAGGGAACGGGAACTCCACAAGCAGAGCAACAGAACAAGATAATTTGAACACAGGGAACTTCCCAGAGACTCATACTCCAACCAAGGACTATTCATGGAGATGACCTGGAACAGCTGCACAGGTGTAGCCCATGGCAGTTCAGTGTCCAAGTGGTTTACATAGTAATGGGAAGAGGGACTGCCTCTGACATAATCTGATTGGCCTGCTCCTTGATCACTTTCCCCTGAGGGGGGAGCAGCCTTACCAGGCCACAGTAGAGGACAATGATTCAGATATTTTTAAATTTTAAATTGTCCTTCTTTTTGGTGATT
>NW_026588723.1:22231-44682 GCF_907164565.1 Psammomys obesus | reverse complement strand
TTCTCTGCTTCCACTTCTATGCCTTGTTGATATCAGTAGAGAAAGCTGAACTGATTTTAATATTTGTATTTTATCTATGAAATTACATATAAGATACTCAATGTTTATGTACACTGGGGATGAGAGCAGTCAAAAGGGTGTATTCTTGAAGGTGTGTGTCCTGTCTAGGATGCAGAATATTTTCTACCTTTCCTCAGTGATCTGAAGACCAAACCTTTTCCAGAGCAGATCATTCTACCAAATTCTAATTTCTTTTTTCAGGTATAGTATTAGATACATTTAGTTAATCTGGTGCATATTTTTATAAGAATATAATGAAATTTCAATAAATTTATCTCTGTAAATGGACTTATGTAAGTGGACACATACAAATGATTATAAGAAATTTTAAATTTTTCTTAAGCGAATGGAGCATATATACTTCTTGGTTCATTTACTCACAAACTTAGCTGGCAATGGGATAGTAAAATTCATTGTGTGTTTTCAATGCACTTTGTTAATATATGCGATAAACCCCAAATGATCTGGACCTGAAAAGACAGCTCAGTAATTAAGCACACTTGATGTATCAATGCTAATCTTGCTCTCCATGCTAGGATTGTGTCTGCCTTAAGCTTGCATAGGCCTTGTGCAGACTGTCACAAAACTGCTACTCATAAATTCAGCTGCCCTGATGAGTCCAGAAGACACTGTTTCCTGTTGTCATCCGCCATTCTGGTCCCAACACTGATTTTTCTTCTGCAATGATCCCTGAACCTTGGGAGGAGAGCATGTGGTAGACATGTGCCATGAGGGCTGACCATTCCACATTCTCTTCTCTGCACGTTGGCTGACAGTGGGCACAGGGCTAATCATTGACCAGTGCAGTGGGTTTTTAACAAGGACTGAGAGCTCCATTCATCTATGTGGACATGATGCGAAGACATTAGGAGTTGGATTCGTACTATAACCATTCAGTAGACTACTATAGTCAGTTCTCTCATAGGGCATATGACATTACCAAAATTATCAACACACATTAATTGTACAAATTAGTGGGTTTGTGAAATTTTAATGTATGCCTATGTGACAATTTCCTTGTATTCATCTTGTCTTCACTCTCTGTTGTCCTCTCCTTTCCCTTTGTCCCCGTTCCACTTCCCTTACTCGTTTGTCTAACTTCTACTTTCAAATAATATTTACTTTCTTTTTCTTTACTCCTTTTTTCTTTTTCTTTTGATAGTTAATTTGTTTTTACAGATGAGAACACATACATATTGTGTATGTCTACATGTCTGCTTTATTTTTGCTTAACATTGTATCCTTTAATACTATCCACTTTCCTACAAATAGCAGGAGCTCATATTTCTTTGCAGCTGAATATGACTCTGTAGTTTCAAGTACAATATTCTGTCCATTTATTGCTTGGCAGGTGGTACCTAGGCTGTGTCTACATCTTGCCAGTCATGAATGGTGCTGTAACACACATGCATATGCAGTGTCCCTCTCATGAAATGACATCTTTCTCCTGGATAAATGCCAGTAAGTGGTATTAGTTGGATCACTGGTCTTTCTTCCTTCCTTGCTTCCTTTCTGCTTTCTGTCTTTTCTTCCTCCTTGCCTTCCTCCCACTCTCTCTCTCTTCTTTTTTCTTTCAGAAAATCCGCACTATTCTGGGTATCTATGTCTACACACATTTCTACCAACAGCGTATAATTATAGAATTATAATGAGGGGATTTCTGATTCTCATTACTCTATTTTTAGCAATACCAAATTTGAAATCAAAGAAGTGCTTCCTCTGTGAGAAATAGCTTTAGGGAGTGTTATGAAGGGTGGAGCCAGCTGAAAGGGCTGAGGTGCCTGTGAAGTTGGAGTCAGTGTTCTGTGGGAGAGAAAAGGCCACCTGAGTTCTCCCCAAGCTTCAGTCTAGAAGGAATGGACAAGGTCTTGAAAGCATTGTTTTTAGTCCTAGGCCTTCACCTAGCAGGTGAGTCATGGAGGAGAAACCACATATCTCAGGATATGTGATTGATTTGGAAGCAGGAGGGAATTGGGGCACCAGACAAAGTCATCAGTCTTGAAACCATCAGCAGATAGTGCATCCTTAGGAACCTAACACCATTTGCTGTTTGCCTGCACAGGGGTGAGTGGCCAGCAGAAGGAAAGACGTGACCAGCAGCAGGTGAGACAAAGTCCCCAATCTCTGAGAGTCTGGGAAGGAGGGACCACAGTTCTGAACTGCACTTATGAGAACAGTGCATTTGACTACTTCCCATGGTACCGGCAGTTCCCTGGTGGAGGCCCTGCTCTCCTGATAGCCATACGTTCAGTGTCCAATAAAAAGGAAGAAGGACGATTCACAGTCTTCTTCAGTAAGAGCGACAAGCAGCTCTCCTTGCACATCGCAGACTCTCAGCCTGGAGATTCCGCCACCTACTTCTGTGCAGCAAGTGCACAGTGCTTCGCAGACACCTGCAGCCCAGACCCAAACCTGCAGCTGAGGCTCCAGCAAAGCCTGCAGCAGGGCTGAGCCTGGAGGGTGTGCAGGAGTTCTTCTTTGCAGGACCAGGTGACAGGTGGCACTGTGAGTGTAAAGATTAGACTCACTCAGCCCAGAGACAGACCAAGATGAAGTCTTAACTTGCATTTCTACATTCTCCCTTTGCTCCTCAAAAACAGTTGGAGTTTTAGATCAATTTCCTTAACTAGTTTAGGGGAATTGTTTTTCCTATGTGAATGTAGAAATAGTTCTCTGTGTGTTTGGTTTGCAGCAACTATAAATGATGAAGGCCCTGTTCCCTACATTCTTGTCATTGAAGTTGTTCATGTGTGGTTATTATAGACCAGTGTCAGGAGAACTTGACTTTGGCCTCTGGGATAGAAATCATATAAACTTTTCTTCTACATTAATCTCCTCTGATGACCATGGGGCAGTGGGAATTTATGTAACCACTGAACTATTCTACTTCCTCATGTTTTCCTTTTATATCTTCATCTACCATCAAGAAATTCACTTGTAAACTGTGTAAACCAGGAGACCCTCACAAGGATGCTGGTGTGTTTAAAATATATAAATGATATCAGTGGGGAGGAAAGAATAAAAATTAATAATATAATGAAAATACACAACTTTCTGTAAAGAAATTATTTTACATGTGTATTTCATAAATGAACAAAATATAAATTTGAACATAAAAGCTTAGTTATTAGAAGCAGCTGCAGTAATTATTGCCATCAGCAATGCAGAGAATTAAAGATTCTTTCACTGTCTAATATTTTGCAAGGATTACTCACTTAATACTATATAAATGCCAACAAGATTACCAATGGAAAAAATTTAAATTAGCTTATAAATTTAAATATTTTTTATGGCACATTGTTAATGGCTATTGTAGCCCTAACTGTTTTGGGAGCTTAGATAGGAGGAATTTTTGAGGCTAGGATTGGTAAACTAGCCCGAGCAACATAGTAAAACTCTGTCTCAGAAAAAACAAAACCAGTAATAACAACATGGTAGATATTAACTTAAACATCTAAACCCTAAAAGTTCTCTTTCTCATCTACAGTGAATAGTTTTTCAGTATGAAAAGGGGACAATCACAAAGGAAAATAAAGTCAGTTGGCTCTTAGCAGTAGGAGATATATCTCACAATTCCAATAGCTGAACTCATGATTTTCAAGGTTTTCTATCCCTGTCAAGTTTAAACTTGAGTCAGAAATGAAAAAGAGAATTTCTATCTGATTGAAATAGGTTTCATTGAATACAAACACCTAGTTTGGAAGTCAACAGGAGAGTGAAGGCATATTTAAGGATGTGCAACAGAGAATTTGGAAACTCTGTGTACCTCAAGACACAGCGTGAGCATCCTAGGGAATGAAAGGCTGGAAATAACTTCAAGAGAACTAAGGGAAGGTGAGGACAAGCTGATTTAGAATAACCCAGTTGTCACCACTTGGGTGTCTTCATGCAGTTATCAAGCAAATTCTGTTCTTGGAGATTGAGGTTTGACATAAATTCCCTCACCAGATGCATTTTAAGCATACAGTTAAGAAGAGTTTTCATTCCTTCAGGATCTGAAGACAAAACCATTTATTTTGGGCAATGCTCACTTATTCACACTTTTATGAACAAAAGATTATTTGGAAAGGGGTTTTGTTTTCGTGAAAACTATAAGAACTGCAAAATAGCATCAAATATGGACATGTTTCAGTGCCTATAAATGACATTGCTAAACATCTGGACACAGAGGCTCCTCACTCTCATGCTTCTCCTTCGCAGGCTCCTGAGAAGACTGCCATAGAGCTATGTCATCACAGTAATCCTTTTCTGGGTCAATGGCTCTCCAGGATCTAAACAGAGACTTCAGACTCACAAGCATGTTTTGATTTCATTTGTCTGAACTGATGCTTAGGGGATGTTGAAGTCCCAGGGGTTTGGGGTGAGAATTTCTGGTTTGTTTCTGAAGAGAAGCCAGGATTGTTATGATCATGTTTTATTGCCAATCAAACCAGGGTCACAACAGTTGGAAGTTGAGTGAATACAAGCAATACATTAAGAATCCATGCTGTCTTCCTGCTCCTTCATCCTGTTCACCAACTTTGTGCTCTTTCTCCCCCTCTCACTTTCAAAAAAAGAAAACAAAACACCCCAAACAACAAAAGCAAAACACCCACAGAAACCAAAAAGTTCATTTAAATAAAAAAAACTGATCAGGCAGAAGTTAGAGTACAGGAAAATTCTGATTAAAATATTTTGTATCATTGGATTACTTGATTTGTTGCTGTTTAACTTCTTGAGTTCTTTATGTACTGGATATTAGTCCTCTGTCAGGTATAGGGTTGGTGAAGATCCTTTCCCAATCTGTAGGCAGTCGTTTTGTTCTGAGGACAGCGTCCTTTGCTTTACAGAAGCTTTTCAGTTTCATGAGGTCCCATTTATTGATTGTTGCACTTAGAGCCTGTGCTGTTGGTGTTCTGTTTGGGAAGTTGTCTCCTGTACCAATGAGTTCAAAGTGCTTCCCTCCTTTTTCTTCTAAGAGGTTTAGTGTGTCTGGTTTTATATTGAGGTCTTTGATCACTTGGACTTCAGTTTCATGCAGGGTGATAAATATGGATCTATTTGCACTTTTCTACGTGTAGACATCCAGTTAGACCAGCACCATTAGTTGAAGATGCTGTCTTTTTTCCATTGAACAGTTTTGTTATCTTTGTCAAAAATCAGGTGTCCATAAGTTTTGGATTTATTTCAGGGTCCTCTATTTGGTTCCATTGATCCACCATTCTGTTTCTATGCCAGTACCATGCAGGTTTTAGTATTGTTGCTCTAAATAAGAGCTTGAGATCAGGGATGGAGATACCTCCAGAAGGTCTCTTACTGTAGAGAATTGTTCCTTGGTAGAATATTTGGGGTCACTCAGGTATACTATCGTATCATCAGTAAATAGTGATACTTTGACTTCTTCCTTTCCAATTTATATCCCCTTGATCTCCTTCAATTGTCTTATTGCTCTAGCAAGGAATTCCAGAGTTATGTTGAAGAGATATGGAGAGAGTGGGTAGTCTTACCTTGTTCCTGATTTCAGTGGAATAGGTTTAAATTTGTCTCCATTGAGTTTTATATTGGCTATAGGCTTGCTGTATATTGCCTTTACTATGTTTAGGTATGTGCCTTGTATCCATGATCTCTCCAACACTTTAAACATGAATAGATGTTGGATTTTGTTAAATGCTTGTTCAGCATCTAAGAAGATTATTATGTGGTTTTCTCCTTCCATTTGTTTATATGGTGGATCACATTGATGGATTTCCATATATTGAACCACCCCTGCATACCTGGGATGAAGCCTATTTGGTCATAGTGGATGATATCTTTGATGTGTTCTTATATTTGGTTTGCAAGTATTTTGTTGCGTATTTTTGCATCAATGTTCATAAGGGAGATGGTCTGAAATTCTCTTTCTTTATTGGGTCTTTGTGAGGTTTAGGTACCAAGGTGACTATGGCTTCATAGAATGAGTTTGGTAATGTTCCTTCTGTTTCTATTTTGTGGAATAGTTTGAAACGTATTGATGTTAGCTATTCTTTGAAGGTCTGGTAGAATTCTGCTCTGAAACCATCTGGCCCTGGGCTTTTTTTTTGCATGGGAAACTTTGGATAACCACTTCTATTTCCTTATGGGATATAGGACTATTTAATTGATTTACCTGTCTTGATTCAGCTTTAGCATGTGGAATCAGTCAAGAAAATTGTCCATTTCATTTAGATTTTTAAATTTTGTGGCATATAGGCTTTTGAAGTAAGACCTAATGATTGTTTGGATTTCTTCAGTGTCTGTGGTTATGTTCCCCTTTTCATTTCTGATTTTGTTGATTTGGATAGAGTCTCTCTTCCTTTTAATTGGTTTGGCTAATGTTTTGTCTATCTTGTTGATTTTCTTAAAGAGCCAGCACTTGGTTTCACTGATTCTTTGAATTGTTTTATTTGTTTCCAATTTATTGACTTTAGCCCTGAGATTGATTATTTCCATCTATCTACTCCCCTTTGGTGTGTCTGCTTCTTCTTTTTTTTTTTTCTAGGGCTTTTAGGTGAGCCATTAAGTTGCTTGAATGACATGTTTTGAATTTCTTCTTGAAGGCACTTAGAGCTATGAACTTTCCTCTTAGCACTGCTTTCATTGTGTCCCATAATTTGGGACACAATTTCATTGAATTCTAGGAAGACTTTAATTTTTTTCTTTATTTCTTCTCTGACCCAGCTGTCATTTAGTAGTAAGCTGTTCAATTTCCAAGTGTGAGTAGGCCTTTTACTGTTTCTTTTGTTGAAGTCCAGCTTTATTCAATGGTGATTAGATAGAAAACAAGGGATTATTTCAATCTTCATCTATATGTTGAGGCTTGCTTTGTGACCAACTATATGGTCTATTTTTGAAAAGCTTCCATGAGATGCTGAGAAGAAGGTAAATTCTTTTGTGATTAGGTAAAAGCTTCTGTAGTTGTCCATGAGGTCTATTTGATTCATGACCTCTGTCAGAATCATTGTTTCTTTGTTTAATTTCTGTTTGTTGACTTGTCCTTTGTTGAGAGTGGGGTGTTGAAGTCTCCCACTATTAATGTGTGAGGATCTGTGTGTGATTTAAATTTTATTAATGTTTCTTTTACAAATGTGTGTGTCCTTGTATTTGGGGCATAGATGGTCAAGATTGTGATATCTTTCTGGTGGATTTTTCCCTTGATGAGTACGAAGTGTCCTTCTCTATCTCTTTTGATTAATTTTGGTTGAAAGTCTATTTTATTAGACATTAGAATGGCTACTCCTGCTTGCTTCTTGGGTCCATTTCCTTGGAAAACTGTCTTCCAGCCCTTACTCTTAGTTAATGTCTATCTTTGTGACTTGGGTGTGTTTCTTGTATGGAACAGATTTTTGAGTCTTGTTTATGCATACATTCTGTTAGTCTGTATCTTTTTATTGGAGAATTGAGTCCATTGATTTTGAGAGAGATTAATGACCAGTGACTGTTAAATTCTTTGATATTGATGTTGACTGTGGTAGTGTGTTTGGCTTTTATTTTGCTGTAGTGAGGTTATTTATGTCCTGTGTTTTCTTGAAAGTAGTATTCTTGGCTTGTATTTTTCCTTCTACTATCTTCTGTAACACTGGATTTGTGTGTAGGTATTGTTGAAAATTGTTTTTGTCGTTGAATATCTTGTTTTTTCCGTCTATGAGGCCTGAGAGTTTTGCTAGGTATAGTAGCCTAGGCTGACATCTGTGTTCTCTTAGGGTCTGAATGATATCCATCCAGGCCCTTCTGGATTTCATAGTTTCTGTTGAGAAGTCAGGTGTGATTCTGATGGGTTTCCCATTATATGCTACTTGGATTTTTTTCCATGCAGCTTTAGCATTTTTTTCTTTGTAATGTATACTTACTGTTTTGATTATTATGTGGCAGGAGGATTTTCTTTTCTGCTCTAATTTATTATTGTTCTGTAGTCCTTTTGTATTCTTATAGGCCACTCCTTTAAATTGGGAATAATTTCTTCTATGATTTTGTTGAAAATATTTTCTGTGCCTTGGAGGAGAGAATCTTCTTTTTCCTCTATTCCTATTATTCTTAGGTTTTGTCTTTTTATGGTGTCTTGGATTTCTTGGATGGTTTGTGTCAGGAATTTTTTAGATTCATTATTTTCTCTGATGGATACATCGATTTCTACCATTGTATCTTCCACACCTGAGATTCTTTCTTCTATCTCTTTTAGTCTGTAGTTATGCTTACCTCTGTAGTTACTGTTTTCATTCCTAGGTTTCCCCTCTCCATGATTTCCTTCGTTTGTGTTTTCTTTAATTTTTCCAATTCTATCTTCAGATCTTGAACTGTTTTGTTGATTTCCTTCACCTGTGTGACTGTTTTCTCCTGTTTTTCCTTCAATTCCTTCACCTGTTTGTTTGAACATACCTCTGTTTCTTTTATTTCTTTCAATGATTTAATCATTTCCTCTCTGAAATCCACAAACTTTGGCTGCATCTTCCTGTATTTCTTTATGAATGGCCGTAATCTGTTTTACTATATCTTCCTCTATTCTTTATATTTTATTTGCTTCCTCCATTAACCTCTTCATAAGCTTAGATATAAGGTCATCTTCTTGAATTTTCCTCATGTTAGGGTATCCAGAGTTACTTGCCCCTGAATAACTGGGTTCTGGGCTTGTCATATTACTTTGCCTTTTGTTGGTTGTGCTTTTTTGTTGGCCTTTACCCATCTGACTATCTCAGGTGTTGTCTGTTAATATCTCATGCCTGCTGGGTCCTGGGGTGGGGAGAATCCACTTGGCAGGTTTCTGAAGGAGGTCTCCTCAGCTTTTTGGGTATGGTCAACTGAATGGTGGTGCTTCTCAGGAATTGTCACAGTTCACCTCAGGCATATGGACCTGTATGGTAACTGTCATGTTCAGGAAGGCTCTCCTCTCATCAGGAGAAATCCTGGTGATAGCTGCCCTGCTGCTGGGTTTCTTGCTCTGAATTTAGTGAGATGCAGCTGTTGCTCTTAAGGTGTAATTGTTAGGTGGAGACCTCTTGAAGAACCAGGGAGTCCCAGAGTTTTGTCAGTTTAGCTAGGGATAACTGGTCGAACCTTGGAGCAGTGTCTGAGGGCTGCTCTAATGGCTCTCAAGCTTTTGTAAGTCTGAGAATGCAGCTGTGTGCCCCAGTGCCCTAGCAGTACTCAATGGCAGGTAACCCCTGCAATCATGCCTACAGAAGAAGGCTAGAGCCTAGAGCCTGTGTAAATCAGAAAGTCTTCTGGAGTTTGGTGTCCTGACTTTTGGACCTGATTATCCCCCCACTGTGGGGTTTCCTTCTGACAGGTATACCCAGACTGTGCTTTGGAGACCCCTGTTCTGTCTGAGATGGTGAGTATAACATGAGGCACAGGCACCCATGGCTCCGCCTTGCTCGTGATTGGGTGCCTGGGTGTCTACCAAAACTGGGCAAGTTTTCCTGAGACCTTTTCGGGGTGGTGTTGTCCAGTGAGTGCTCTGAGATTAGACCTGCTGTTCCCCTCCCTGTGGGTTTGCACCCAACAGAAAAACTCAGTCTCTGGTACACTGGGGCCCACAGTTCTATCTGGGGTAGTGAGTCAGGTGCGTGTGCAGGAAGGACTGGCAGGACTCTTGTGCTGGCACCTGTGTGCTCAGCTCTCGGTAGTCTGCTGGGCACCCGCCGACCTCAGGTCTTTTCCAGGGATTGTTTCGGTGACCTAATGACAGTCTTGATCAATTCCTGCACCATGGGGTTATCTCTCCACTGGAAATCCCAGTCTCTGGTTTTGTGGGGCCCACAGTTCAGTCTGGAACAGTGATTAGAGCACACTGGCACCTGGTGGAACCAGGACCTCTTCCGCTGTTTAGATGGGTGAGTTGAAGCTGATTGAATCCCCCATTGTGGGGAATTCTCTCATTTGGAAAACACAATTGTTTGTGTTTTAGGATCAAGAGTTCTGATTGCTGGTCACTGTGCCGATTCTGCTGTGCTGCTGGTCAGAAAGTGTCCTGCGGGCGCCTTCATGTTGGATCTGACTCCAATTAAAAAATGGAGTACAGAGCTAAACAGAGAATTCTCTGTAGAGAAATATCGAATGGCCAAAAAACACTTAAAGAAATGCTCAAATTCCTTAGTCATCATGGAACAGCAAATTAAAACGACCCTGAGATTTCACCTTACACCCATCAGAATGTTTGATCAAAAACTCAAGTCACAATATGTGCTGGAGAGGTTGGAGAGAAAGGGGAACCCTCCTTCACTGCTGGTGGGAATGTAAACTTGTACAACCACTCTGTAAATCAATCTGGCACTTTCTCAGACAATTAGGAATAGCACTTCCTCAAGATCCAGCTATACCAGTCCTAGGCATATATCCAAAAGATGCTCAAGTACACAGTAAACACATTTGCTCACCCATTTTTGTAGCAACTTTTTGAAATAGCCAGAACCTAAAAACAACCCAGATGTCCCTCAGCTGAGGAATGGATACAGAAATTGTGGTATATCTACACAATGGAATATTACTCAGCAATAAAAAATAAGGAAATCATGAAATTTGCAGGTAAATGGTGGGAACTGGAAAAGATCATCCTGAGTGAGCTATCCCAGAAACAGAAAGATAGACAGGGTATATACTCACTCATATAGACATATAATATAGGATAAACCTACTAAAATCTGTACACCTAAAGGAACTAATCAAGAAGGAGGACTCAGGCTAAAATGCTCAATCCCCATCCCAAAAGGCAAAGAGGAAGGACATCAGAAGAAGGAGAAAACAAGGAACAAGTCAGTATCCTGCCACAGAGGGCCTCTAAATTGGCTTGCCATGCAAGCTATCAAAGCAGATGCTGAGACTCATGGCCAACCTTTGGGCAGAGTGCAAGGAATCTTTTGAAAGAAGTGGGAAATAGTAAGATCTGGAGAGGGCAGGAACTCCACAAGGAAAGCAACAGAACCAAAACAACTGAGCACAGGGGCCTTTCCTGAGACTGATACTCCAACCAAGTATCATACATGGAGATAACCTAGAACTCCTGCACCGATGTAGCCCATGGCTGTTCAGTGTCCAAGTGGGTTCCATAATAATGGGATCAGGGACTGTCTATGACATCAACAGATTGGCCTGCTCTTTGATCACCTCCCCATGAGGGTGGAGCAGCCTTACCAGACCGCAGAGGAAGACAACGCAGCCACTCCTGATGACACCTAATAGACTAGGATCAGAGGGAAGGAAAAGAATGCCTCCCCTATCAGTGGACTTGGGGAGGGGCATTCGTGGAGAAAGGGGAGGAAGGGAGGGCTTGGGAGGGGAGGAGGGAGGGAACCACAGGGGGACACAAAGTGAATAAAGTATAATTAATAAAAAATTTAATATATATATTATATCGTCAAAAATTAATTTAACAGGTAGTGATTGCTACCTCTTTAGAAAGGGAAAATTTCTTTTCTTCAATATAGGGACACCAAGTTTATCAACCATGACATGGCTAAGGTAATGCCATCCTGTCCTGACTCCATTTTGTTTCTGCTTAGACATTTCTCAGTCACATCTGCCTTAGCAACACGTTTGGTATTTCCTTCACTCTGACCTTGGTCCAGACATATTGACCAAAGTAAATAATATTTATACAAAATAAACATGAATTAAAATAGTTGAAGAAGGTAAAAGTTAATGTTAAATGTCATATTGTGCCTGAAATAGCTACTATGGACTGTCAAAACAAATGTTAAAACATTCCTATGACAATGAAAAAAACTAAAGACTGAATACTGGTTTGTCCTGAGAAAGCCATTCAGGGCTTATCATAGATTGATTTATTGTCTTTGATATTTTTAATTTAATGCTTTAATTTTGGTAAAAATAGAATTACATCATTTTTTACATATTACGTTAAATCCCTGAAACCCCTTCAGTGTCCTTTATTTCTAGTCTCTGCCATGTTCTCCAATAATAACTGCAAATCCATAGCCTCTTTTTCTATGATTATTGTTGTTTTACACAGACACAAACACACACACAATTATGTACAGACAACCTCTGAGTCTGTCTAGAGTTGGTTCTGTGCACATGATTTAAGTTCTGACCACTTGCTATTGTATCATTAATCAGGGCTCATTCCTGGGGATGACCATTTCTGGCTCTACGCATTACTTAGTTGTCTGTAGTTCCCTGTATATTTACAGGGCCCCATGTCATTTCTGTAGTAAAAATTTTCCTTAAGACAAACAAAAACATTATAGGAATACGTTTTTGTTTTAGTCAGGCATGCAGATATGCGACTGAGTCATAGCAAGTGACAATGATTTGCCTCATGCTCTAACAGGGGCGTGGTTCTGCCAGCTGCAGATAGTTTCTGTGATTGTCTCAAGTTTGGAATTCTGGGAACCTTTCAGAGGATCTTTAAATGCTAGAGGTCCAAGTAGCAGAGTTGCTGTTGTTGGGTGCTTGTTGGTTGGATGCTGTTTGTCAACTAGCTGTATACAAAAAAGCAAGAAGAAGTTAGGTATCCTGATGGAGTAGATAAAATTTACCCAAGGAAACTTGACACCCCTAATAAGCAAGAAGTAGTCTAATGATAACATTGCCCACTTTCACCTTTATTGGTTTTTCTCTATAAGAAATGAAGAACATGGGGTGGTGAAGAGAAAAGGAGAGAAAAAGAAACACAAAATATAGCAATGTGTCCAGCTACAACTTTTCATGGCTAGTGGTATCATCATTGTTCAGTACTTGTTGTGCAGATATAGTTTTGTGGTGTCAGGGCTATTGTTCCCTCATAATTTCTAGCAGAACTTCTTGCAGCACACTTCCTAGTCTTCTTGTTTTTACACTTTCTTGTGCCTTGTTTGCTTCAATGTTTTTTGAGCCTTTGTTGTAGGAGTCTTGTTGTAGATGTATTTGTCCAGGGGGTGAACATCCCATAATCAGTTTTTTCTCTTTTTTTAAACCATTTATGATTTTCTGTGATGGTCTTCATCTGCTGACAAGATAAACTTTCTTGATAGGTATGAGAGGACCAAGTCTCGGTCCAAAGTATATGGCATCCTCAATTGAGATTTGCTCTTGATCTCTGAGAGGAAACCTAGCACAACAGCAATAGTCAGCATTCTTCCAAGAGCCTCTTGGATTCCCTTGGTCAACATATTGAAAAGAGGTTTCCCATGCCTGGCACTTGGTTTCCTGTTAGATGATCCTTCTTTTGAGGGGGTATTGCCAGCCCAAGTGGTATAACTTCATTAAATTTATATATAGATATATATATGAAATATAATTTGAGGTAAACATGAAGCAATAAATATCCTAAAGGGTATTTCGAACATCCTCAGTGCCATCTATCTTCTCTCTGTCTTCTTCTGTATTGACCTCACTCCCAACTTCCAAATATGCTCAACATTATCCCCATTTTCCTCAATGACTGATCTCTTCTGTGGTTCTTTAAATGTAAGATTCATTCTTTTTAAATGTTTTATTTATTTATTTATTTGTGGTGTGTGTGTGTGTGTGTGTGTGTGTGTGTGTGTGTGTGTGTGGTGGGTGGAAGCACACAGGTCTTTATGATATACACAGACTTGTATACACACATGGGTAAAAACATCTGTGTGCATGTAAAGGCCAAAAGTTGATGTCCATGCACTGAAAGATGGAGTTTCAGATTTTTTAGAAAACATAACTTATTAAATGTGTCCTGGGACATGAACTTCAGTCTTTATTTTTAGCAACACATGCTTTGAACCATTGAGCTATCTGTCCACCCCTTAAGTTTTTTTTCTTTTTTTTAACTTTTTTTTTTTTTATTAATTACACTTTATTCATTTTGTATCCCCCCATAAGCCCCTCCCTCCTCCCCTCCCAATCCCACCCTCCCTCCGGTCACCCCTTAAGCTTTATATTCACTGGGAAGCATTGTATTTAGAATAAGAACAATTGTCCACCTCAGCACTTAAACCCACTGTACTCCAAGCCACGTCTCAGAGGCTGTGTCTATGCCTCTTGCAGAGCGTCTACCCACTCTCTGGAGATCTAGAGAAGGGGCACAGCCCTGCCACCCTGTGCTGCCCAGGCTGCTGTGGCTCCCCTGGTAGCCTGATAGCCACAGAGAGAAGTCCAGGGCATGGGCTCTCAGCACTAAACAGTGAAATGGGCAGAGGAATGTGACTCTCATATATGTGACTTACTCAAATGTTATCCATTTCTGGTATGTGCTGTATCTCAATGAAGCTCCTCAGCTACTCCTGAGGAGCTCCACAGAGAACAAGAGGAAAGAGCACCGAGGGTTCCACGCCACTCTCCACAAGAGCAGCAGCTCCTTCCACCTGCAGACGTCCTCAGTGCAGCTCTCAGACTCTGCCTTGTGCTACTGTGCTCTGGGTGACATAGTGAGGGAGACTGTAGGGGAAGCTGCACACAAACCACAGTGCAGGAGGTCTATGGAAGCAGCCCTGTGAGGGAGGCTGTTTGCTTTCTCCAAGTGCTGCTCACCAGCTTCCTAAAAGACAGCAACAAGTCTCAGGTCAAATATCTAGAAACCTAGGATTTGTGGATATTCTGACAGGACAGGATGGAAGACAGTGCTAGAGACAACCCAGGCTGTGATCCCTTGAAATAATGTTCTCACCCTAACTGCAGGTCTTAACAGCAAACATCTCCAGTAAAACTCTGGCATAGCTTTATCTCTACCAAGATGTCTTACAAAACCTAGGCACTTAAATTCTCCAGCAACCTTTTGTTATTAACAACCCCCAATTTTATGATTTAAATGAGAAACATAGACTCTGTTCTTTAAATTATTGATTCAGTCTCTTTCTAAAAATTATTAAGATTCTTCCTCTCTTGGTCCATTTTACAGAGCATCCCCTAACTTCTACTTTTAGTTACTTGTCTATTGCTTTGAAGAGACATCATGAATGATCAAGACAGCTAGTGAAAGAAAGCATTTCATTGGAGGCTTGACTACAGGTTCAGAGGTTAATAGTCATGCTTGGGAGTGTAGTAGCAAGCAGGCAGGCTGGCATGGCCCTGGAGTAGTAGCTGAGAGCTTATATCTGATCACAGGCAAGAGACAGAGAGAGGGAGAAACTGGGTCTCATTTTGGCTTTGAGATTCCAAAGTCCAGCACCAGTGACAAAGCTCCTCTGACAAGGCCACACATCCTGATTATTCCTAAATAGAACACAAGCTGAGAGCCCAAACATTCCCATATAGTAGCCCATGGAGGTCATTCTCATTCAAACCACCATGCTCCCTGACAGCCTTCAATTAGTGAAGCTGCTCAGGAAATACAGCTGTTGGAGGTCTTAAGATGATGCCCAGAGTGGCAACATCCTTCCATTATTTACACACCATGTCTGAAACAGCCTAGTCATAAAAGACTTTGTCCCCGAATCCCTTTCCTTAAAGTCTATTCTTGTCTGCCATCGCACTTTGCTTCAATATTGATGAAGTGGTGGACACACTCACCTGGGATTAGAGTTGGGTTCTCTCATAATTTTTCTGAAACATGAGAAAGGAGGCCAAGGTTTTGAACAATTTCAATTTTGTAAACAATGTGTTGGTTTAATTTAAATACTCTAGAACTTATAGTTATCTCTCTATAAACAAGAAAGAGTTGAAATAAAAAAATACCAGAGTGTCTCTCAAGAAAGACTGTTTGTATACACAAAGATTAGCAAAACAGTATACATTATCATATCGTTAGAGAGCACCGTGGGATGGCAAATTCCTTTTCTAAACCCCCAAAACTACTTTTAATGGTACAACATAGAATATAATCTCTCAGTTGAGAGCTTGTCAAATCTAATAAAAGACCGCATGTAGACTTAGAATTTACCAAACTTACTTTATTTAGGGTTCTTAAACATCTTTACCTCTGTAGACCTATTTATCTATTTCCTGATGATTAGGGTCCATGGTATCCTTACGGGATTACCAAACTCAGCCTTCAGGATATCAACAGTCCAGTCCAGAGGCCAATACCAAGCAGCAACATAAAATCAGTAAAAGCAACAGAGTCAGTTGGACTGCCCAAAAAAGTTCTCCTGAATGTTTCTCTTTGCAAAATCAAGCTTTGAAGCATGAAAATCATTGCAGTGATATGGACCCAAAAAGGGATGTCTCCCTGGGGCCTTTTATTTATCACCTCTACTCAGAGTCCATCCATGGATATTCTCAGTGGGCAAAAGTCACTCCCCTTGCATGAGAGAACTCAAAGCAAAATATCACGTGCCCTTTTACAAGCCCACCTCTGGCAAAACATCAAGTGTCCAGCTTGTAGCAAAACATCACACAACAAAACTGAGTCTTCAAGGAAATCGGAAACTTCCACTTCACATGAGTTCCAGGCATGGGAACCCTTCTTTCAAGTTGTTAGTTAGGTGCTCCAAGAGACTCCTCCAAATGATTGCCCTTGCCCTTGGTTACCCCCACAGAATTTGAAGATAAGACCCTAGTTCTAAGGATGCCACATACTTTAGACAAGGACTTGTGGGAATTTAGCAAAAACTGACCTGAAGACTCCTCCCTGACAAGTTCTCACAGTATCCAAAGGTATCATGCAAGATTCCAAGGGAGAAAAGCAATAGATAATCCTACCAAGATATAGAAAGACTATGAATCAAAATAATGACCAAAATGGCAAGAACACCCACAGAAGTGCAGTGGCAGCACTTTCATCTTGGGAGAACTAATATATGCTTTATTGGACATAAGGCCTGATCAACAGGAAGGAATTTAGGCCCAATACTGTAAACCTAGTTAACTCCCCATGGCTGGAGATGTCATAGACACTAGAGGAGAACCAGTTATGACCATTTTCCTAAATCAACATAGTTTCTAACTGTATAGTAAATATGTATAATTACACAAAGAGAAGTGTAGTCCTCACTTCTCATCAAAGAAGCTTCCTTTTGAAACAAGTAGAGGATAGTACAGTAATGGGCAAATGGTCAAAATTCAAAGAATAAGTGGCTGTGAGTTCTCTAGTGCTGTTTAATAATCTAGAATGCAACTCTTACACACAAGGCTCATGGATTAGCACAAAAAATGAGCAGGGAGGGGTTGTAAAACTGGAGGACAAGGGTACAAATTGAGAGGGTTACATGATGGAGAATACTTCTTAATTGCTGTTGTGAATACTAATGGTTATAACTAATATTCAAATCAGTATTAAGCTTCTTCCAGGTGCTGAACATAGATCTACCACAAAATCTTGATATACTATTATTTAGGATTTCACCAATAGATTCTACATCTTTCTACAGAGATACTTGTCTTCCATGTTCATGCTTCTTTGTTCATAATCACAAGCAAAACTCTAGATGTCCCTCAACTGATGAGTGAATTGTAAAATTGCGGTACATTTACACAGTAGGATAGCATTCAATTGTTAAGAAACGTGAAATTACAAAAAAATTCATGTAAACTGGTGGAACTGGAAACAGTCATTCTGAGCTAGATAACCCAGACCCCAAAAAACAAAGAAAAAGCCTATTTTCTCAAGTGTGTGGATGCTAGCTTTTAGTATGTGTGTTTCGTTTGGAATTCTCATGGATATTAGGTAGTCATTAAGAGGCCATGAAGGAGGAGGCAATTTTCACAGGAAGAGGAAATGGAAATAAATCAATAAAAGGAGAAACGGAACAGACAGGATTGAAAGGTGTGGTGATGGGAGGTCAGGGTGCAGGAAGGACTGTGCGGAGAGATAACTAGCACTAAAGACATCTTGAACAAATGATATAGAAACCTTATGTTAAAGAAAGTTCCTGAAATACAAACTGCAAATCAAAGTTGAGACCAGCAATAATCTGTGAGTACAAACAATACTTACAAGGTATTTTGATGTGACTGTTTATTAAAATAAAAATAGCAGTTTCACCCCTAGGGCCCATGACCTCCTGAACCATGGGATTTTGAGCCATGTAACAGTACTAGTCCTGAATTCCCTCTTATGAAGTAGGCTTCATAAAGCCATGGTCATTCTGTAAAAGTCAGGCATACTGCACCACTGAACACATATGAGCTGGAAATTCAGTCTTGTAGCATGCAGGGTCCAGCATAGGTTAAAATAAAAGTATTGCTCTTCACCCACCTCTTGGCAGCTTGCATGGGACCTTCTGGCACTATGAAAGCTATCCAACAAGGAAGGCCTTTAACATATTTTGTGTCTGGCTAGGATGATTCGCATGAGTTAAGTTGGACTTACTCATGTGACCCGCTGTCTCTTCATTGTACACTTTGATGTCACCACCAATATTTTACAGCCTTTAGCTAATGCTGCTTTGCTTCTTGTTCCTTATCTCAATGTCATGTTGGTTCACTTCCAGACAGTTTCTGCTGTCTCTTTTTGCTGTGCACTTCCAAACTTCCTTTCTGCTATCTCTGCTTGCTGCTGTGCACTTTGATCTGTCTGAAGAGTGTTCTCTCTTTTGTGTTCTGCCTTTATAAAAACTGCCCTACTGAATGGTGCCTGTTAAGATTCTCAATGACGGAGGGGCCAAGATGGCGGCACCGGGAGAACACCCTGTCTGAGAAGCGGGACAACACACTCCGTGCAGCGACCGGAGACTGAACTCTGGGCCCTGAAACAACAGCTATCCTGTTTCCCAGGTGAGGGGAGGCTCTCACGGCTTTGGGTCTCCGGGCTGGTGCTGCAAGCCTGCTTGTCCCGATCACTTCCCCAGGCTGATCGGTGGGCACAAGGGTGACTGAGCCTAGGAGTCCCAGTCGCAAAAAAAACCCACGGGGAAGGAAAGTTGCCAGACTGGTCACGGGTCACCCAGTCTTTCCCTGGAAGGTCTCTCCGACCACGGGTACCTGCCGCCATCACAATTGAGCTCCCGTCGCGCACGGAGAGCAGCTGCAGCTGCGAGCCCAGCTCAAAATTCCTACTCCCTCTTTGGAGGAGGCAGGAGGCGTCCAGCAGATTCTGCCACAGACCACATTGTCTGTACCCCAACCTGAGATCGGGGCTGAGAAAACCCAATCCTTTTGGGCACTCCCCCAAACGCCGCCATAACCCTGCCTCAGTGGAGCAGAAGGATAAAGAGGCGCACAGCTGCTTCACAGTGCCTGAACTCCAGTGCTGCCGGCTGCTCCTAGCAAACAAACTACAGCTCGGGATCTGGGACTGTGGTCATTCTACACATCCTGAGATTATCCTGGGTCCAGTGCAATAAGGTCTAGCAGCAAGTTCTACCCCTGGCCCCCCCCCCCCCCCCGACC
This sequence comes from Psammomys obesus, assembly GCF_907164565.1. Taxonomy (NCBI): domain Eukaryota; kingdom Metazoa; phylum Chordata; class Mammalia; order Rodentia; family Muridae; genus Psammomys; species Psammomys obesus. The sequence continues at coordinate 25,449 of NW_026588723.1, read as the reverse complement.
CCTGGCAGAGAAACGCCAGCTCAGGGCTCAGGATCCGACTGAGAAGCCCCAACCCTTGCTGGCACTCCCCTGAGAGCACCTCCATAAGCTTGCCCTAGCAGACTAACAGAATGGTTGCGGAAACAGGATCCATCATTCTGTTGCATCCAAGAAACACACCTATGCAACAAAGATAAACACTACCTCAGAGTAAAGGGCTGGAAAAATGTCTTTCAAGCAAATGGTTCCAGAAAACAAGCGGGAGTAGCCATCCTAATATGTAATAAAATAGACTTTCAACCCAAGTTAATCAAAAAAGATAAGGACAGCCACTATATTCTCATCAAAGGAAAAATCCACCAAGAGGACATCACAATTTTGAATATCTATGCCCCAAATACAAGAGCACCTACATTCGTAAATGAAACAATATTAAAGCTTAAATCACACATTGATCCTAAAACTCTAATAGTGGGAGACTTCAACACTCCACTCTCACCAAGGGACAGATCAACTAGACAGAAAACAAATAGGGAAATAAAAACACTTACAGAGTCCCTAAATCAAATGGACCTAATAGACGTCTACAGATCTTTTCATCCAAACTCAAAAGAGTATACCTTCTTTTCAGCACCGCATGGAACCTTCTCCAAAATACACCATATAGTTGGTCATAAAGCAAGCCTCAACAGATACAAAAAGATTGAAATAATCCCTTGTATTCTTTCTGACCACCATGGACTTAAGCTGGACCTCAACAACAACAGAAATGACAAACAGCCTACAATCACATGGAAATTGAACGACTTGTTACTCAACGACAGCTGGGTTAAGGAAGAAATAAAGAAAGAAATTAAAGACTTCATAGAATTCAATGAAAATGAAGGCACAACATACCCAAATTTATGGGACACATTGAAAGCAGTGCTCAGGGGAAAATTTATAGCACTAAGTGCCTGCAAGAAGAAATTCATAACATTACATACAAACAACTTAATGGCCCAACTGAAAACCCTAGAACAAAAGAAGCAGATACACCCAAGAGGAGCAGAAGGCTGGAAATAATCAAACTCAGGGCTGAAATCAATCAATTAGAAACAAATAAAACTATCCAAAGAATCAATGAAACAAAAAGCTGGTTCTTTGAGAAAATCAACAAGATAGACAAACCCTTAGCCAAACTAACTAAAAAGCAGAGAGAATCTATCCAAATCAACAAAATCAGAGATGAAAAGGGTGACATAACTACAGACACAGAGGAAATTCAAACAATCATTAGGGCATACTACAAAAGCCTATATGCCACAAAATTTGAAAACCTAAATGAAATGGACAATTTTCTTGATAGAATCCATCTTCCAACATTAAGTCAAGATCAGGTAGAAAGACGGAACAGCCTTATATCCCCCAAGGAAATTGAAGCAGTCATTCAGAGTCTCCCCTCCAAAAAAAGCCCTGGGCCAGATGGTTTCAGCGCGGAATTCTACCAGACCTTCAAAGAAGTGCTCACACCATTTCTCCTCAAACTATTCCACAAAATAGAAACAGAAGGTACATTACCAAACTCATTCTATGAAGCAACAGTCACCCTGATACCTAAACCACACAAAGACCCAACAAAAAAAGAGAACTTCAGACCTATCTCTCTTATGAACATTGATGCAAAAATACTCAATAAAATACTTGCAAACCGAATCCAAGAACACATCAAAGATATCATCCACCACGACCAAGTAGGCTTCATTCCAGGCATGCAAGGGTGGTTCAACATAAGGAAATCCATCAATGTAATCCACCACATAAACAAACTGAAGGAGAAAAACCACATGATCATCTCCTTAGATGCTGAAAAAGCATTTGACCAAGTCCAACACCCATTCATGTTTAAAGTCTTGGAGAGATCAGGAATACAAGGCACATATCTAAACATAGTAAAGGCAATATACAGCAAGCCTATAGCCATCATCAAACTCAACGGAGAGAGACTTAAATCAATCCCACTGAAACCAGGGACAAGACAAGGCTGCCCACTCTCTCCCTACCTCTTCAACATAGTACTTGAAGTCCTAGCCAGAGCAATAAGACAACTAAAGGAGATCAAGGGGATACAAATCGGAAAGGAAGAGGTCAAAGTGTCACTATTCGCAGATGATATGATAGTATATATGAGCGACCCCAAAAATTCAACCAGAGAACTCCTCCAGCTGATAAACACCTTCAGCAAAGTGGCAGGATACAAAATCAACTCAAAAAAATCAGAAGCCCTCCTGTATACCAAAGACAAAAGGGCCGAGAAAGAAATTAGGGAAACAACACCCTTCACAGTAGCCACTAATAACATAAAGTACCTTGGGGTGACACTAACCAAGCAAGTGAAAGACCTGTTTGAGAAAAACTTCAAGTCTCTGAAGAAAGAAATTGAAGAAGATCTCAGAAGATGGAAAGATCTCCCGTGCTCATGGATTGGTAGGATTAACATTGTGAAAATGGCCATCCTGCCAAAAGCAATCTACAGATTCAATGCAATTCCCATCAAAATACCAACTCAATTCTTTACAGACCTTGAAAAAAAGACTCTCAGCTTCATATGGAGAAACAAAAAACCCAGAATCTCCAAAACAATCCTGTACAACAACAGATCATCTGGAGGTATCTCTATCCCCGATCTCAAGTTGTACTACAGAGCAATAGTAATAAAAAGTGCATGGTATTGGCATAAAAACAGAAAGGAGGATCAATGGAACCGCATAGAAGACCCACAAATAAACCCACACACCTATGAATACTCGATTTTTGACAAAGAAGCCAAAACCATTCAATGGAAAAAAGACAGCATCTTCAACAAATGGTGCTGGTCCAACTGGATGTCCACATGCAGAAAAATGAAAATAGATCTCTATTTATCACCCTGCACAAAACTAAAGTCCAAATGGATCAAAGACCTCAACATAAAACCAGATACTCTAAATATGTTAGAAGAAAAAGTGGGGAACAGCCTAGAACTCATTGGCACAGGAGACAACTTCCTGAACACCAACAGCACAGGCTCTAAGAGCAACAATCAATAAATGGGACCTCATGAAACTGAAAAGCTTCTGTAGAGCAAAGGACACTGTCATCAAAACAAAACACCTGCCTACAGATTGGGAAAGAATCTTCACTAACCCTTTATCTGACAGAGGACTAATATCGAGTATATACAAAGAACTAAAGAAGCTGAAAAGCAGCAAACCAAGTAA
>NW_026588723.1:0-21831 GCF_907164565.1 Psammomys obesus | reverse complement strand
CAACCAAGGACCATGTATGGATATAACCTAGAACCTCTGCTCAGATGTAGCCCTTGGTAGCTCAGTAACCAATTGGTTTCCCATAATGAGGGGAACAACAACTATTTCTAACAGGAACTCAATGACTGGCTCTTTGGCCTCCCCACCCCCCAAGGGAGGAGCAGTCCTGTTAGGCCACAGAGGAGAGCTTTGCAGCCAGTCCTGAAGATACCTGATAAAACAGGATCAGATGAATGGGGAGGAGGTCCCCCCTATCAGTGGACTTGGCAAGGGGCAGGGTGGAGATGAGGGAGGGAGTGAGGGACTGGGAGGGATAGAGGGATCGGGACACGGCTGGGATACAGAGTTAATAAAATGTAACTGATAAGAAAAAAAATAAAATTAAAAAAAAGATTCTCAATGACATAAAAGTACTGTGCACTAACCGATTGCGCCACTGGAGTTCCTTTTCCTGACAAAAACTCAGTGGCTAGCTCTCTGCCACTTAGATTAAAGGTGTGTGCTGGTACTGAGCCATAGCACAACTACAAACAGGGTTTTGCAGTAAACAGCACAATCTTGTCGTTCACAGTGTGACCAAACATTCTGCAACACATCCCTTGTCCATTTTGCTCCTTTAATGCATGTGTTACACCCTCACTTGGGTCTCAGCATCTCCTGAAGATCACGGCAGGAAGTCAGCCTGCCAGGCATGGAGGACTTTCAGACTGAGTACAGAAGGGTGAAAATCTTTCCACCTGAAGATCTTCTGACAATGGGACTGTGGAAGCTGGGGGAACCTCTACCCTGAGTCACAAATGCAGTGCTGGACACAAACCACCTCAGGCCTGCAGAAGAAGACCAGGATCCTAGCCTCAGTCACTGTCAGGAGCTGGCATATTCTGTGAAGGCTACAGTACAGAGAGAGGGTGGAATCTTGGGAAGTGCTTCAATCTATGGGATAGATCTTAGTTTTTACTTGTTTCTCATTGAAAAGATCTCATTGTTGAAAAACCTTTGTATTCAGGAATCAAAATTTTACACAAATTACACCACAGGATGTTGACCAAGCAAGAGGTCATTCTTTGCTCTACTACTGTTTGAGACAATTACAGGCTTCATACAATTGGCTGTGAGCTCTTTTTGAGGAGATTGTGTCCTTTCTTTTCATCACTAGTCACATTTCTCAAGCAATCTTCTTTTGGTGAAACTAGGCTTCATTCCTCTTTTGATATGAACACACTGTGCTTTGTTTCCGGCAGTCACCCAGTGCATAGCACACAGTGCTCTTGACCCTGCCCCTCTGCAATGCAGCACTCCACACTAGTTTCCCCAATTCACTTCCTTCTTATGGGCTCATGTTTTTAAACAGCAGTTAGAACAAAACTTGACTGCTCAGAACTAGGAAACCATGAACTTATACTTTATCATTATGATCCTGTTTACTTACTTACTTACTCACTTTATTTATTTATTTGTTTATTTATTCATTATACTTTATTCACTTTGTATCCATGATAAGCCCCTCCCTCCTCCCTTCCATATCCCACCCTCCCTCCCCCTTCTTCATGCATGCCCCTCCCCAAGTCCACTGATAGGGGAGGTCCTCTTCTCCTTCCTTCTGATCTTAGTCTATCAGATCACATCAGGAGTGGATGCTTTGTCATCTTCTGTGGCCTGGTAAGGCTGCTCCCCCATCAGGGGGAGGTGATCAAAGGGCAGACCAATCAGATTATGTCAGAGGCAGTCCCTCTTCCCATTACTATGTAACCCACTTGAACACTGAACTGTCATGTGCTACATCTGTGCAGGGGTTCTAGGTTATCTCCATCAATAGTCCTTGGTTGGAGTATGAGTCTCTGGGAAGTTCCCTATGTTCACATTTTCTGGTTCTGTTGCTCTCCTTGTGTGGTCCCCGTCCTCCTCCCCAGCTCTTACTATTTCCCACTTGTTACATAAGATTCCATGCACACTGCCCAACAGTTGGCCATAAGTCTCAGCATCTGCTTTGATAGTCTGCAGGGCAGAGGCTTTTGGAGGCCCTCTGTGGCAGGTTCCTAGGTTGTTTCCTGTTTTCTTCTTCTTCTGATGTCCAACCTCTTTGCCTTTCAGGATGGGGATTGAGCATTTTAGTCTGGGTCCTCTCTCTTAGTTTCTTTAGATGGACAATTTTTAGTTGGTTTATCCTATGATATATGACTATATGAGTGAGTATATACTGTGTGTGTCTTTCTGCTTCTGGGAAGCTCACTCAGGATGATCCTTTCTAGGTCCCACCATTTATCTGAAAATTTCATGGTTTCCTTATTTTTCATTGCTGAGTAATACTCCATTGTATAGATGTACCACAATTTCTGCATCCATTCTTCAGTTGAGGGGCATCTGGGCTGTTTCCAACTTCTGGCTATTACAAATAAGGCTGCTACAAACATGGTTGAGCAAAGGTCCTTATTGTGTACTTGAGCCTCTTTTGGATACATGTCTAGGAGTGTTATGGCTGGTTCTTGAGGAAGAGCTATTCCTAGTTGTCTGAGAAAGCGCCAGATTGATTTCAGGAGTGGTTGTACAAGTTTACATTCCCACCAGCAGTGGAGGAGGGTTCCCCTTTCTCGACAATCTCTCCAGCATGTGTTGTCACTTGAGTTTTTCATCTTGGCCATACTAATGGGTGTAAGGTGAAATCTCAGGGATGTTTTGATTTGCATTTCCCTAATGGCTAATGACATTGAACATTTCTTTAACTGTTTCTCTGCCATTCGATATTCCTCTACAGAGAATTCTCTGTTTAGTTATGTTCCCCATTTTTTAATTGGATTACTTGGTTTGCTGTTTTTCAGCTTCTTTAGTTCTTTATATATACTGGATATTAGTCCTCTATCAGATAAAGGGTTGGTGAAGATTCTTTCCCAATCTGTAGGCAGTCGCTTTGTTTTGATGATGGTGTCCTTTGATTTACAGAAGTTTTCAGTTTCATGAAGTCCCATTTATTGATTGTTGCTCTTAGAGCCTGTCCTGTTGGTGTTCTGTTCAGGAAGTTGTCTCCTGTGCCAATGAGTTCTAGGGTATTCCCCACTTTTTTTTTCTAACCGATTTAATGTGTCAGGTTTTATGTTGAGGTCTTTGATCCACTTGGACTTTTTTGCTGGGTGATAAGTATGGCTCTATTTGCATTTTTCTACGTGTAGACATCCAGTTAGACCAGCACCATTTGTTGAAGATGCTATATTTTCTCCATTGTATGGTTTTGGCATCTTTGTAAGAAATCAGGTGTCCATAGTGTGTGGGTTTATTTCTGGGTCCTCTGTTCTGTTCCATTGATCCACCATTATGTTTCTATGCCAGTACCATGCAGTTTTTAGTATTGTTGATCTATAGTACAGCTTAAGATCAGGGATGGAGATACCTCCAGAAGATCTTTTATTGTAGAGGATTGTTTTAGCAATTCTGGGTTTCTTCTTATTCCATATGAAGTTGAGAATTTTTCTTTCCAGGTCTGTAAGGAATTGTGTTGGTAATTTGATGGGAATTGCATTGAATCTGTAGATTGCTTTTGGAAAGATGGCCAGTTTTACTATGTTAATCCTGCCAAGCCATGAGTGTGAGAGCTCTTTCCATCTTCTGGTATCTTCTAATTCTTTCTTCAGAGACTAGAAATTTTTTTTCTAACAAGTTTTGGACTTGCTTGGTTAGGGTTACTCCAAAGTACTTTATGTCATTTGTGGCTATTGTGAAGGGTGTTGTTTCCCTAACTCCTCTCTCAGCCCTTTTGTTTTTTGTATACAGGAGGACTACTGATTATTTGAGTTAATTTTGTATCCAGCCACTTTGCTGAAGGTGTTTGTCAGCTGTAGGATTTCCCTAGTAGAGTTTTTGGGGTCACTCAGGTATACTATCATATCATCTGCAAACAGTGATGATACTTTGACTTCTTCCTTTCCAAGTTGTATCCCCTTGATCTTCTTCAACTGTCTTATTGCTCTAGCAAGGACTCCCAGCACTATGTTGAAGAGATATGGAGAGAGTGGGCAGCCTTGTCTTGTCCCTGATTTCAGTGGGATTGTTTTAAGTTTCTCTCCGTTCAGTTTGATGTTGGCTATATGCTTGCTGTATATCGCCTTTATTATGTTTAGATATGTGCCTTGTATCCCTGATCTCTCCAAGATATTAAACATGAATGGATCTTGGGTTTTGTCAAATGCTTTTTCAGCATCTAGGGAGATGATCATGTGTTTTTTTTTTTCTTTCAGTTTGTTAATATGGTAGATCACATTGATGGATTTCCGTATAGTGAACCACCCTGCATACCTGGGATGAAGCCTACTTGGTCATAGTGGATGATATCTTTGATGTGTTCTTGTATTCTGTTTGCAAGTATTTTGTTGAGTATTTTTGCATCAATGTTCATAAGGGAGATTGGCCTGAAATTCTCTTTCTTTGTTGGGTCTTTGTGTGGTTTAGGTACCAGGGTGACTGTGGCTTCATAGAATGAGTTTGGTAATGTTCCCTCTGTTTCTATTTTGTGGAATATTTTGAAGAGAATTGGAGTTAGCTCTTCTTTGAAGGTCTGGTAGAATTCTGCACTGAAACCATCTGGACCTGGGCTTTTTTTGCATGGTAGACTTTCGATGACCGCTTGTATATCCTTGGGAAATATAGGACTATTTAATTGATTTACCTGATCCTGACTCAGCTTTGGTAAGTGGAATAAATCAAGGAAATTTTACATTTCATTTAGATTTTCAAATTTTGTGGCATATAGGCTTTTGAAATTTTGAATATTTTGGATTTACTCAGTGTCTGTAGTTATGTCCCCCTTTTCATTTCTGATTTTGTTGATTTGGGTGGTGTCTCTCTGCCTTTTAGTTAGCTTGGCTAAGGGTTTGTCGATCTTGTTGATTTTCTCAAAGAACCAGCTCTTGGTTTCATTGATTCTTTGAATTGTTTTATTTGTTTCTAATTGATTGATTTCAGCCCTGAGTTTGATTATTTCCAGCCGTCTACTCCTTTTTGGTGTGTGTGCTTCTCCTTTTTCTAGGGTTTTTAGGTGAGCCATTAAGTTGCTTGAATGAGCTGTCTCAAATTTCTTCTTGAAGGCACTTAGTGCTGTGAACTTTCCTCTTAGCACTGCTTTCATTGTGTCCCACAAGTTTGGGTATGTTGTGTCTTCATTTTCATTGAGTTCTAGGAAGACTTTAATTTCTTTCTTTATTTCTTCCCTGACCCAGCTGCCATTTAGTAGCAAGTTGTTCAGTTTCCATGAGTGTGTAGGCTTTTTGCTATTTCTGTTGTTGTTGAGGTCCAGCTTTATTCCATGGTGATCAGACAGGATACAGGGGATTATTTCAATCTTCTTGTATCTTTTGAGGCTCTCTTTGTGACCAACTATATGGTCTATTTTGGAGAAGGTTCCATGAGGTGCTGAAAAGAAGGTAAATTCTTTTGTGTTTGGGTGAAAGTTTCTGTAATGTCTGTGAGGTCCATTTGATTCATGACCTCTGTTAGAGACATTGTTTCTTTGTTTAATTATTGTCTTGTTGACTTGTCATTTGTTGAGATTGGTGTGTTGAAGTCTCCCACTATTAATGTGTGGAGATCTATGTGTGGTTTAAGTTTTATCTATGTCTCTTTTACAAATGTGGGTGCTCTTGTATTTGGGGCATAGATGTTCAGGATTGTGATGTCTTCTTGTTGGAATTTTCCCTTGATGAGTATGAGGTGTCCTTTCCCATCTCTTTTGATTAATTTTGGTTGAAAGTCTATTTTATCAGATATTAGAATGGCTACTTCTGCTTGCTTCTTCGGTCTATTTGCTTGGAAAGCCGTCTTTCAACCCTTTACACTCAGGTAATGTCTATCTTTGTGACTTAGGTGTGTTTCTTGCATGCAACAGATTGCTGGGTTTTGTTTAAGCATTCATTCTGTTAGTCTGTGTCTTTTTATTGGAGAATTGAGTCCATTGATGTTGAGAGAGATTAATGACCAGTGGCTGTTAGATCTCTTGAATTTGATGTTGGCTGTGGTCATAAGGTCGTGTGTTTGGTTGCTTTTTGTTTTACTGTGGTGAGGTGAATTATTTCCTGTGTTTTCTTGAAAGTAGCTAGTTTTCTTGGGTTGTATTTTTCCTTCCAGTGTCTTCTGTAATGCTGGATTTGTGTGTAGGTATTGTTGAAATTTGTTTTTGTCATTAATATTTTGTTTTCTCCGTCTATGAGGACTGAGAGTTTTGCGGGGTATAGTAGCCTGGGCTGACATCTGTGTTCTCTTAGGGTCTGCATGATATCTGTCCATGCCCTTCTGGCTTTCATAGTCTCTGTTGAAAAGTCAGGTGTGATTCTAATGGGTTTGCCATTATATGTTACTTGGCCTTTTTCCCTTGCAGCTTTTAGTTTTTTTTCTTTGTTCTGTATACTTACTGTTTTGATTATTATGTGGTGGGAGGATTTTCTTTTCTGGTCTAATTTATTGGGTCTTCTGTGGGTCTCTTGTATTCTTATTGGCCTCTCCTTTAAGTTGGGGAAATTTTCTTCAATGATTATGTTGAAAATATTATCTGGTCCTTGGAGAAGGGAATCTTCTTTTTCCTCTACTCCTATTATTCTTAGATTTTGTCTTTTTATGTTGTCTTGAATTTCTTGGATGGTCTGTGTCAGGAATTTTTTTAGATTTAATATTTTCGTTGACAGATAAATCTATTTCTTCTATTGTATCTTCCACACCTGAGATTCTTTCTTCCATCTCTTGTAGTCTATTGGTTATGCTAACCTCTGTAGTTCCTGTTTTCTTCCCTAAGTTCTTTCTCTCCACAATGTCCTCCATTTGTGTTTTCTTTAAGTTTTTCAATTCTATCTTCAGGTCTTGAACCATTTTGTTGATTTCTTTCACCTGTCTGACTGTATTTTCTTGTTTTTTCATCAATTCCTTCAGCTGTTTGTTTGAACAATCCTCTTTGTCTTTTATTTCATTCAGTGATCTAAGCATTTCCTCTCTATATGCCATAAACTGTTTGGCTTCAACTTCCTCTGTTTCTTTATGGATGGGCATAAACTTTTTGTTTTTATCTTCCTGTATTTCTTTATGCATTTTATTTGTTTTCTCTGTTATCCTCTTCATGATCACAGATGTTAGGTCCTCTTCTTGCATTTCAATTATGCTGGGGTTTCTAGGGCTACTTGTCCTTGGATAACTGGGTTCTGGAGATGCCATATTGCTCTGGCTTTTGTTGGTTGAACTTTTTTGCTGGCCTCTACCCATTGGGTTTTCTTAGGTGTTTGGAGTTGGTTTCTGGTGGTTCTTGGAATCCTGTGGTGGAGAGAATCCCTTTGGCAGGAAGATGGTTTTTCCTGAAGGAAGCCTTCTCAGCTTTTTGGGTATAGTCACTGGATGGCTGCTGTTTTTCAGGAGTTGCCACTGCTCACCTCAAGCATAGAGAGCTGAATGGTAACTGTGGTCCTTGTTAGTCGAGAGGGCTTTCCTCTCACCAGGAGAAGTCCTGAAGACAGCTGCCCAGTTTCCTGCTGTGAATTTGTGATCTGCTGCTGTAACCTGTGTGTCCCGTGGTTTGGTCTGTTTTGTTAGGGATAACTGGTTGCCCCTTGGAGCAGTATCTGGGCATTGATCTCGGGGATCCCAGGCTTTTGTAGGTCTGAGGTTTGGGGCTCTGTGTCCCAGTACCCAAGCAGTAATTTGTGGCGGGTGAGTACTACTCTCCTGGTAACAGCAGGCTATCTGGTGCACAGCAGATCCCTGGTTTGGGCCAGTCTGAGGGACCTTTTCTGGGGATATACTTGGTGGTCTAAGTTCATCCCCTTTGCTTAGTTCCCTGTGAGGATTTCTCCAGACATTGACTCCAAGTCTCTGGTGTCCTGGGGCACACAGTTCTGTCTGTGAGGAATCTTTTGTACAAAGCAGGTCTCTGGGATGGCAGCACGTGTGCCTGCCTGCTAGTCTGCAGGAGCTGGGTGCCCAAATATTCTCTGTGCTTCAGGCTTGGGGCCAGATCAGTGATGGCGGCTTGTATCTGCTGGTCTGCGAGATACTTTCCCTGGGTAAAGCCTGGGTGTTCCAAGTCAGTAATGTTTCCTTCCTTCCCTGTGGGGGCCTTTCCCAACAGGAACTCCCAGTGTCTGATGCACTAGGGTGCAAGCTCCATCTGTGCTAGAGAGCTGGCGCATATCCCCTGTCCATGCTGGCGGCAGGAACCCAGTTCAGTGATGGCTGCTTCTACAGGCAGGTCTGTGAGACTTTTTCCAGGGGAAGACTGGGTGACCCGTGGCCAGTCCTGCTATTTCCTTCCCCCATGGGTTTTTCTGGCAACTGGGACTCACAGTCTCTGATGTTTTTGTGTCCATCGTTCAGCCTGGGAAAGTGACGGGACATGCAGGCTTGTGGATCTGGTCTGGCAACCTAGTGCCTCTGTGACCCGGGATCTCTTCCAGGTTCTGGCTGGGTGGCCTGAGCGTGGACCTGACTGGTTCCCATTCCGTGGAGGTTTCCTCTCAACTGGGAAACACTATCACTGTTGTTTTAGGGCCCAGAGTTCAGTCTCTTGGTTGCTGTATGGAAAATGTTGTCCTGCTCCTCAAATGCATTGTTTTAGTGGCACCACCATCTTGGTCCCCTCCCTTTATTTTTATTTTGTTTTTTTAAAAACATGTCTGTCAGGAGCTCTTTGGTTTGGCGGGTTTTGTCTCATGTGTTTTTTTGTTTTTCTTTTTGTTGTTTTGGGTTTATTTATGGCTTAAGAGAGACAGCATGAGAGCAAGTGTGAACCCAAATGAGCAAATGAGCCAGAAAGAGAGAGAGAGAGAAAGAGAGTGAGAGTGAGAGACAGGATATAAATTTGGGTGGGTAGGAAGATGGATAGAATCTAGGAGGAGTTGTGTGAAGGTAAAAGCATAATCAACATATTTTGTCTGAAAAATTTGAAAAAACTCTCCAAAACAACAACAACATTTTCCAACAAACACAAGAAGTCTTCAGAGGAACAAGGAAGGGCTAGAAACACTCTGGAGCTTTTGACATGAGGAATGATAGACTGGTGAATTTTCTGGCTTTTTGTTTGTTTCACAACACCTATCCTGTCATGCATAAGATAATGAACTGGAACAGTGAGTAGGCTTTCTCTCTCTCACACACTCTCTCTCTGTATCTTGCTCTCTCTCATTTGCATACTCACTAAAGTCTCATGAAGATCATGTTGCCTTCAGAGGCTCATGTTAAGAAAATCCTGTTATTAGGGCAGCTGACCCATCTATAGTAGCCAAAAAGTAGATAAAATTTGACTGCACAAGAACTAATAATAAAAGTAATTGAAAGTTGTATTTTCTTATTTCTGCTCCATGTTTCTTTATTTTTCCTTTTCTTGAAAACAGATTTTTTTTTCACATAATATATCCTGAATACAGTTTCCATAACCTCTACTCCTTCCATTTTCTCCCGTCTCCGCTCTCATCTGGATCTAACCCATTTCTGTCTCTCATTAAAAAACAACCAAAAGCTAGGTACAGTGGCATATACCTGTAGTCCAGTTCTCAGGGAGGCAGAGGCAAGCAGATCTCAGTGAGTTCAAGGCCAGCCTGGTGAGTCTAGGACTGCCAAGACTACACAGAGAAAACCTATCTCAAATAAACAAAAAGAATCTAAAGATAAAAGATAAAAAAAATAAAACAAAACAGAACTAACATTTGGGAGTTGGACAAAACAAACAATTCAAAGGAAAGAGCCTAAGAAAAGGCACAAAAAACAAACCCACTTGTTTATACATCCAGGAATCCCACATATACTCTAAACTGGAAGCATAATTATCCAAAGGTCCTGAAACAGATGTGTGCGAGACTATGCATGCTGCCTCAGTCTCTCTGAATTCATATGAGCTTTGATCATGTTGATTTAGAGGGCCTTGTTTTCTTGGTGTCCTCCTTCCCTTCTGGCCCTTATATTCTTTCTGCTTTATCTTAACCAGGCTTCCCTAAACTCTAAGAAGAGGAGTGAAGAGATATGATGAAGATATCTCATTTATGGCTGAAGGTTCCAAGGTCTCTCACTTTCTGTATAACATCTGTCTGTGAGTCTCTGTATTTGTTCCCATCTGCTGATGGCTAAGCAAGACACTGATCTATGAGTTTGGCAGAATGTCATTAAAAATAATTTAATTGTTACATTTTTAAAGAATAATAGTATTTTCTTTTGCCCTAGGTCCCCAGGATATCTACTATCAGGTTCTTGGTCACCCAAGCAGTGTCAGGTAGGAGCTAAATATCATGGAGTGGGCCTTAGTCAAACCTGATATTCATTGGTTACTGCCACAACCTTTGCCACCATTTCCTTAGTAAATCTTGCACACAAGGCACCATTGAAGATCAAAGGACTTGTAGCTGAGTTGGTGCTTACATTTGTCTTTTGGTAGTGTGCAGAATATTTTTCTATACCAAAGACGCTAGAGGCAAAAGCTCTGTATAGGCAGGCACCAGCTCAACTTCTACATGATAAATGAGTTGTGTAAGTGTTGATTTCAGCAACGGGAACTTGCCATTAATTTGTGGAGAGCAATGTATAGTCCTGACAACAGCTTGGGTTGTTTGGGGAATATCACCGGACCTCTTTGGCCAACAACTCAATTAGATATAACCCAATCATAGTAATGGAAGATTCATTTGGTGACAAGTGATGTCCAGTTGGGACTCTGTCTTCCCCATTATTTGGCAATTTAATTTAGATCAAGTTCATATATGTATATATTTTATGAAATTTCTACAATATTTGGTTTCTACAGCACTTCTCAAATAGTCTTTAAAGTTCTTTAGCTCTTTCTGTCTCTCTCCTTATATTCCCTTCCCCATTCTCTGGCTCAGACAGTCCTTAAACTGTATAATGCCTATGTAGAGGTTAGGTATTATCAAAGTGAAACTTGTTATCAAAGAACAGTGCTTGATTGCCTAGGCCTTTCAGGTACCTCCCTGAAGGAGCGACCCAAAGAACTTGAGTGTATTTCCTATAACCCAGTATTCCACCAAGGCAGAGGAGTTACTTTGTGGAGGTAAATATTTTAAAATGCACTAGAATGATTTAACAATATATTTTTTATCATACAAAATAAAGGATTCTTAAAATTGAACGTCAGTTGACATGAACCATCTGAAAAGTAGGAAACACACACACACACACATATGCATGCACACATACACAGCGAGCGAGAGAGAGAGAGAGACAGAGAGAGAGAAAATTGATAGAATCTGAGACCCACAGAACATTTTCTCATGTAAAGACATCAATACAATTATCATAGGAGAAAGACTGAGAAAAAGGAGGAATAGTTGAACAAACCTTAACAATAAATCTCAAACTTGATGGAAGATAAAAAGGCGCATGTTCAAGAAGCTCAGTACCAACCCAGAGGACAATCGCAATGCCACCTGCCCCAAATTTCTCTAGAATGGCATTGTTGAGGAAAGAACAGAGTCTATAAAGCTGATCCAGAGAATGCCCAATACAGGACAGTTAGGAAGTTCAGTAATTTTTCATATGAAAATGTGTCAGCATGAAGTTGGTGGTATGAGATATCTAAAGATATAAAAGAGAAAAATACTGCCCATTAATGACTATGTACTTGGTAAATTCACTTATTAGAGGAAACACTGAGACTTTCTAAGGTAAATAAGAACTAGATTGTCCATCTCTTGTGGACTCTCATAAGAAATCATTAGATTGTCCATCTCTTGTGGACTCTCATAAGAAATCATAAAGACTATAGACTGTTGATGGCTTCTGGGAATAGAAGTGTCAATTTTCTTTTTTTCCCTTCCTTCCTTCCTTCCTTCCTTCCTTCCTTCCTTCCTTCCTTCCTTCCTTCTTTCTTTTTTTTTTTCTTTTTTCTTTCTTTCTGAGATATGCCCTTACTGTTCAGTGCTGGTCACACTTGGGAAAAGGATTTTAGCATGGGTTTCTTGGCTTCTGCTATACACATCAGATAGTTCTGGCTCATTAGTTGGACACAGGTGTGTCATTAATGCAGAATACAATGCTGTATTTTAAGGGAATCTGGACTCTATATTTGTTAAAAGTCGTATTTTAATTTAAAATAAAGATAATTAAAATAAATAAATAAAATTATTATATAAAGTGAAAAGTATTCGTAGGAAAGCTTGATTTATACAGTGAGTTCTCAGCCACCCAGTCCTACAAAGAGAAACTTTGGGTCTTAGTTAGGGTTTGTATTGCTGTGAAGAAATGCAATGACCGCTGCAGCTCTAATAAAGGAAAACATTTAATTGTGGCTACATTACAGTTCAGAAATTTAGTCCATTGTCATCATGTCAGAAAACATGACAGCATTCTGGCAGATATGATGGAAAAGGAGCTGAGAGTCCTACATCCAGTTCCACAGGCAGCAGATAGAAAGAGTACCTGAGACTGGCTTGAGCACTTGAAACCACAAAGCCCACCCCAAGTGACACACTTTCTCTAAAAGGCCACACTTCCTAGTAGTGCCACTCCCCATGTGCCTATGGTGGACATTTTCATTTATAACACCACCACACCCTGTCTTAATTTTCTACCACTATGATGAGACACAATGATCAACATAACTTGTTGAAGAAAGAGTTTAATGGGGGCTTAAAGTTCACATGGTAAGTCTATAACCATCATGGCAGGTAGAATGGCAGGCCAGCAGGCAGGCATAGTGCTGGAACAGTAGTTGAGAGCTTTCAACCTGGTCCACAAATGGAGGACAGAGAGAAAGGGCTCACTGGAAGTGGCTTAGGGTTCTGAAACCTCCAAACCCATCACCAGTAACATACGTCCTCCAAGGAGGCCACACCTCTTAGTTCTTCCCAAACATTCCACCAACTAGTGAGCAAACAGAAATATATGAGCCTAACAGAGGCATTCTAATTCAAACCACAATAGCAGACCCTGCCTCAAAAAATGTGTTCCTTAAATTTTAAGAAGGAACCGTTTTTAATAAGTTACACTTTTACCCATTTATAGTTTTTCCACAATTCCTTTAATTAGATGACATTCTTCCAAAGGTCAATGGTGAAGTGTTTTATGCAGGTGTGCGGTCTGGAACAGAGAGCAGCTGTGCAGTGTAAAGACTCCTGATCTACAAGAACCTCACTCAGAGTTGGAGACACAAAAAGTGTGGACCATTAACCACAGGAAAGTGGGTGCTTGAGGTAACAGGATGTATTTCAAACTTAACTTGAAATATGTGAAAAAAAAATGCATGTTCCCCCACACTGACTTGGAGCAAATATCTCTTAAATTTGTGTTTAACTAAGATGGCAGATTTTTACTTTTAGAAACTCACGTAAGAAAGATGTTTATTTTTAGCAATTCTTTGGTCACTGTCAGTATCCACAAGATGGCAGCCTCTTCTCAAAGAATGGGGAAAACTCTCAAGTGGTTTTGAGTCAGAAATTTGTGGAGAAAAGGGGAGGAGAAGAGAGGTAATGAAGGAGGGGAGGGGTTTGATGATGAAAACAAAAGGTGGTGAAATGTGATTTTTTTTCTCTACTTGGTGGAACAGTATCTTGATGTTTCCTGAAGAAGAAACATTAGAAATGGGAGACTAATTTTGGGGGGCTTTGAAACTGAATCCTCAGTGAAGAAGGGAAGAGAGAGTGATGAAATCCTTGAGCTTTTTGCTGGTGGTCCTGTGTCTTCAGTTTAATTGTGAGTTTGGATATTTCCTTTGCTTATAAATTGTGGTGTGTGAAGCTGTTTCTAGTTATAACTCTAGAATAATGGTAAAAATGCAAATGTTTTAAGTCTTTATTTAAGGGGTGGGAGTCTCATGGACAATTGTTAGCATTCTGGTGTGTTAGCATCCCTATGCCTCCAGTCCTGTTTGCCTGACCTTTGTCTTTCTGCACAGGGGTGAGCAGCCAGCAGAAGGTACAGCAGATCCCAGAAGCCCTCAGTGTCCCAGAGGGAGCCATGGCCTCTCTCAACTGCACTTTCAGTGATGGTGTTTCCAACATCTTCAGTTGGTATAGACAGCATTGTGGGAAAGGCCTCGAGTTGCTGGTGTCCATCTTCTCCAATGGTAACAAGGAAGAAGGCAGATTCACAGCTCACCTCAATAAAGCCAGCCTGCATGTTTCCCTGCACATCAGAGACTCCCAGGCCAGTGACTCTGCTGTCTACCTCTGTGCAGTGAGCACACGGTGCTCCCCAGGCACCTGCAGCCTGCACACAAACATGCTGTGCTCAGTAAGGTCTGAGCTCGAGCATGCTTGATTTTGAAAGTATTTGCTTTATGAAAACACCTCATCTAGAACACATAGTGCCCTAAACTTCATGTCTCCTATTCTTCCTTTTTTTCATAAACTGCTGAATCTAATTAGTGGTGGCATATGCTTATGGGTGTGCGATCATCCACTGTTGCATGGGAAACTAAAAGTGTCCCCCTTCCAAAAGAAAAATGACTCCCCTCACCCAACATCTATCAATTACCAATATCTCCTCAGTAATAAAAGAGGAGCCTCAGTCCTTTTGCCCTCAATACTTGAATTTCTAGCTGTTTTGGTTTTGTGCATGTCTGGTGTAGGAAACCACAGGTCTTTTGAGTTCATGTTGTGCAATAACCACGTCATGTCCAGAGGACATTTTGAAGCTCTCTCCTCACCTTCTTCGACATTTTTTTTCCTTTTTTCTTTCAAGATGTTCCCTAGGCTTTGTTGTGATGAAAAGAGTAGAGAGGTTTCCCCTATGGATCATCACTCACATTCTCCTTTTCTCAGCACTTGGAGCATTCTTCCTATTGTTGGGATCCTACAGTGTTCCAACTCCTTCTTCTGTGGTATTTTCCTGTCCATGGAAGGTCTGATATAGATACCCCATTTAGGTTTGAGTTCTCAACACTTACTCTCATAACCCTGGGTAGTTATGCATCGCTGAATTAACACGCTGAATAGAAAGCGTCTTTGACCAAGGTTGAGAGCAACAATATTCCTATTGTTGGCTCTTGTTTGACATCAGAGTCATTTATTCCTTGCAGTTGGGAGACACACTTTGTCTCTTCCTTTGGATGATCTATCATCAATTCTGGTTCATAAATGGAGTCTCAGATCTGGTCATGCCTCTGTGAATTTCTTCAGAGATCCAGCTGTAAACACTGGCTCTGCTTCTGTTCAGTACATGCCAAAAAATTTCACTGTTGAATTTTGTATAGATCCAATTCAGTTTTCTTTCTGCAGTCTCACAGTATTCTCTTGTCCCATGCAGCTATTTTTTTATTAGTGAAGAGAATAAAAAGCTTAACATATTTAACAACACTAGAGAAACATGAAAGGCAGAAGAGTCAACAGCAGCTAGTGACTATTGCTGTCAGGCAGTCAAGGTCAGCATCCAAGAAAGTGCATGTCAGAGGTAGTACCTAAATGTTATATGACCATATCCCAAGTTGGAACATGTATGGAGAATGATCACGCAGCTGATTAAGTAATGCCAACATCATTACATCGGGGCACATGACCAGTCTCTTCCATAGCTTTATATGGACCTTAGACAAGGAGACTGACAGCTTTTCCTCTCTGAAATGGTGTTCTCTTGGAGGTTTCTCTCACTTTTCCTTAATATCTCATGTTTTAATAAAGATTTCTTTGCACACACACACACACACACACACACACACACACACACACACACACCCACATTTTCTTCCCTACACTAATATGAGATCACAAACTCAGAGCTACTGTCCCAGGTTAAACTTTGGTGAATATGAGTGTCTGACACTGGTTCTTTTGGTCATTTACCACAGTAAAAAGAAACAAACAACAAAATCTTGACATCTGTATGATCTATATATATCTCTTTCTGCATTCATGTGTTATTGAATTAAGCTGTTACCTTTTAATATGTTCTAGGAAAAGTCAGAGAATGGATGTCTTTGAAATTTCTTCTTAATCAGCTCTGAACATTCAGGCATCTCACAGTGTGTTCTAGTGGCAAGATGAGGTGGAGGTGGCAAGCACCAGATGGCAGATGACAGGATGGCAGTGCTTCTGTCCCTTATGTCTTGGATTTAAGTCATTATCACTGTGTGTGTGTGTGTGTGTGTGTGTGTGTGTGTGTGTGTGTGTGTGTAGACTGAGCTTTCCTCTACCTGGTTAGGTTAAAAGCCAAAGGCTCTAGAAAACAGCCTTGATACATACTCAATAGCTGGAACTAACTCTTTTTTCTTAGGAATCTAGTTCCAAATCAGGGTCCGATCTGTATTCCCTGTGATAAAGGAGAGCATGGACAAACTCTGGGAGTTATGGGGCTGTAAGCCTATAACTAGCTGGTGAGGCCAATCTATCGATAATGAGAACAGGGATGTCTAAGTTCAGAAGCTGCATCATAGAAGAGGCCAGGTCTTCTTGATAATTTGTAAATTTACTTGAAAAATGTATGTGCTGTGCTGACTTCTGATCTCTAGCCCATGTTTCTGTCTAGCAGTGAACAACCTACAAGGAGAAGATTATTCTATGCCCCAAACATCTAGGAGGCTGGACATGTCAACAATATCCGCAGGCAAAATCTTCCATAGCTGCACTGTGGAGGCACAGGCAGAGCACAGATAAAAGCTACCCTGCTAAGCTTAAGAAATTTAACAGTTAGAAAGAAATATTGGATGACTAAGAATCACCACTGATGCAGTAGGAATAAGCGTTAAATAGATTGACTGTTGTGCAGACAGGCAGTCAGAGGGGCCATATAGTTAACATCAATGTTGGACTTCAAGATGATTGGCTTTTCTTCAGCCTCTTGACCTGAGAAAAAATTGGCAGTATAAAACAGAGGCCTGGTGAAGCTTCTCTCCATCAGTAGATCCCCTGCTGCTGTTGGAACTGAACAAGTTCTAGGCCTGCTCAGCACATGTTTATGTCAAAGCTGTGGGTCAATCATCCATTTTGTGTTTATTCAAACTGAGCAACTCTAAATGAGGGAAGGAAAATCTTTTAAAGAATCTTACAAACTTCAGCCTTGGAGATGACACGAGAATTTTGGGTTCCTGAATGTCCTCTCTGTGTTCTCTGTTTTTTTTTTTCCTCTCTGTTTCCCTCTCTTTATCTTTTCTGTCTCTCTTTGCGTGTGCTTGTGTGTGTGTGTGTGTGTGTGTGTGTGTGTGTGTTTAGCTTTCTCCATCAGTTGGTTCTGTCTACTGTGTTTTCCCTGCTTCTGTGTGCTATAGTCTATATTTTTCTTGCCTTGAACTTTAGCTAGCAGAGTAAAGAAATTCATCACAGCCCCAGATGGTCACAGACCTTCACTCAAACTAGTTTCCTCTCCCTGTTCTAGCTGCAAACTGCTGCTTACTTCTGTGCTGTAGACACAGTGCCCATGTGCCTGTTGCTGTAATGCAAACTCTCAGCGCTGCTTCCTACATACCCTACCTATGGTTGGGGGCTGTACTTACCTCTTCTCATGAAGAAAGGCCCATTATCAATAGGAAAGATGAACCCGTTAAAAAATTCTAACTTTTCAAACCATCTTTGATTGAAGTAAAATGCCATGTGCATAGATTCAAACAACAAAACACCAGGTTCATTCCTGGCCATTCTTACATGCATGCCTTCAAGTGTAGTGACTTTGCATTTCTTCTCTTGAAAGGAAGGATTCAGATTACCAGTCACAAAACATTCCTCAAGCTCTGATATCAGAATAAGGAGTCTTGTATCCTTGTGGA
This sequence comes from Psammomys obesus, assembly GCF_907164565.1. Lineage (NCBI taxonomy): Eukaryota > Metazoa > Chordata > Mammalia > Rodentia > Muridae > Psammomys > Psammomys obesus. The sequence continues at coordinate 4,175 of NW_026588723.1, read as the reverse complement.
TCATGAAGAAGGACTGCCCAGAACTACGGAAAGGTCCTAAAGGATTCATGTGTAGCCTCAAGGCCTAGATAGTTCTTTGAAACACTGAGATGAGTCTTATATTCTTCAATTTCAGGAAGTGGTGGTTCATCATGTGTTATACTGAGTAGGTTATTGAAATGCTATGCTTTGAAAGTAGGTATTTCTATGAGGAATTATGTCTAGTATCTAGTCATTCTTGCTTCCAGCACACACATGCACTATAGTTTTCAAATCCCGCATCTTTTTTCAGCTGACATTTATTCTTCCTGGAATCTCAAACATTCAGTCATCCCACTGTAACTCAGGTTTCGTCCTCACTATGTCACTCATCGACCTCTCAAGACTTTCACTGACTCTTCTCTCCCCTACAGCATCTGGCATCCTTCGCTTTTTTCTGAGCCTCAGTGCAGGCCTTGCTGATGCAGGGCTGTTCTATTCTTCATGTCTTCAAAACAACCACCATGCAGATGACATTGACTTCTGCTGCCAGCTTTCCCTGAAGCCTGCCCCTGTTTATCACCGCAGTGAGAGGAACAGTGTGAAGGGTAAACTGAGTAAAACACTTTCCAGCATGGCCTCTTTCTAGAGTGTGCCCAAAGAGACTATTTCCCTAAGAACTTTTTCTTTAAGTGAATGTCTTCTCTCTTCATACTCTGGTGAATCTTACCTTCCAGGCACCATTTCTCTTGTTTGAGGGAAAAGTGACAGGTATTCTCTACAATAGCAAAAATCTCTTTAATAATTACAGTTGAGAGGCTTTGGTAAGTGGTATCTATAAGAAAATCATCCATTTCATTTAAATTTTCCAATGTTGTGGTGCACAGGTTTTTGAAGTATGATCTAATGATTCTTTGGATTTCTTTAGTGTCTGTTGTCATATCCCCTTTTTCATTTCTGATTTTATTAATTTGGACAATCTCCCTTTGTCTTTTAGTTAGTTTGGCAAAGGGTTTGTCTATCTTGTTGATTTTCTCAAAAACCAGCTCTTGGTTTTATTATTTCTCTGTGGTTTTAGTACAGAATTCTACTAGACTTTCAAAGAAAAATTAATACTAATACACCTCAAACTATTCCATAATATAGAAACAGAATTAAGAATGCCAAACACATTCTATGAGAAAACAGTCACCCTGATACATGAAGTAAACAAAGACTCAACAAAGAAAGAGAATTTCAAACCAATCTCATGAATATTGATGTTAAAACACTCAACAACATACTTGCAAACTAAATCTGGGGGCAAATCAAAAATACCATCCATTATGATCAAGCAAGCTTCATGCCAGGAATGCAGGGATTCAACATATGAAAAATTCATCAACATAATACACCATATAAACAGACTAAAAGAAAATAAAACCCACATGATTATTTCATTGGATGCTGAAAAGACCTTTAACAAAATCCAACACTCCTTCATGTTTAAAGTCTCAGAGAGATCAAGGATACAAGCCACATATCTAAACACAATAAACACAATATATAGTAATCTAATAGCCAAAATCAAGTTAAATGGAGAGAAACTTAAAGTATTTCCACTAAAATCAAGGACAACACTAGGCTGCCTGCATTCAACATAGCTCTTCAATATGGTATGTTGGTATAATGTTCTTTTAAAATGTACCCACCTTATCCTTGTTCATTCAAATGCTGATCCCCCACCCATTCTCTGGTTTCAATCCAGATATTGCATTGTAATACTCATTCTAAGCATCCTGTCCCAACTCTTGGGAAAACAGGCCTAAATAAAGCAACTAGACACAATATTGAGCTGGGTGGAGCCAGAGGACAGGAAAGAGGGGAGGAGCTAGAGGGCAGGAAATGAGTAGGAGGAGAACAGGCGAGCTTGAAGGCAGAGCAGGAGGATGGATCTTGGAGGACTTGGAGCATGACCCAGACCTAAGATTTCACAAAAAAGCAAATATAATGTGGGAAATCTAAATGTTAGGAAACTATGAGGGCTTGGAGGAGGGAGTAACTATTGCCCAGCATTGTGTTCTAGGTTAACTAAATAAATCCAGTCTCTGTGAGGTGATTTGGTTATACAGCTGTTTAGGAGAACAGCTTTACTAAAAGATAATTATTAGACAATATTAATTGTCTCCTACAACAATGGTAATTGAAGTTGTAGGTAGAGTAATAAGACAAGTAAAGGAGATAAAAGGGATACAAATTTAAAAAAACAGCAGTCAAAGTATCACTATTCTTAGGTGATACGATAGAATACATAAGTGACCCCGTGATTCTACCAGAGAACACCTACAGCTGATAAAAACATTCATCAATGTGTCTGAATAAAAAATTAACTCAAAATGTCAGAAGCCCTTCTTTATAAAAGTGACAAAATGGCTGAGAAAGAAATTAGAGAAACAACATCCTTCATAATAGCCACACATAATATAAAATATCTTGGTGTAACCCTAACCAAGAAATGAAAGCCCTGTATGACAAGAATTTTAAGTATTTGAAGAAAGAAATTGAACATTTTAGAAGATGGAAAGATCTCCCATGTTCATGTATCAGTAGGATTAACATAGTAAAAATGGCCATTATGCCCAAAGCCATCTACAGATTCAATGCAATACCCATTAAAATCCTAGCACAATTCTTTACAGACCGAGAAAGAGCAACCATTATCTTTATATGGAAAAATAAAAGATGTAGGATAGTCCAAAATATTATGTATAATAAAAGAATGTGTGGTGGTATCAACATCCCTGATTTCAAGCTATACTACAAGCAATAGTATTAAAAAATGCAAGGTACTTGCATAGAAACAGGCACGCTGATCAATGGAAATGAAGCCACACTCCTAAGGCCACTTGATTTTTGACCAAATGCCAAAACCATACACTGGAAAAAAGAAAGCATCTTCAACAAATGGTGCATGTCGTACGAGATGTCTGAATTTAGAAAAATGCAAATACACCTATATTCATCACCCTGCACAAAACTGAAGCCCAAGTGGATGAAAGATCTTGACAGAAAACCAGAGATTCCGGATCTATTCAAAGACAAAGTGGGGAAAATTCTGGAACTCATTGGCATAGGAGACAAGTTCCTGAACAGAACAGCATCAGCACAGACTCTGAGATCAACAGTTAATAAATGGGATCTCATGATACTGAGAAGCTTCTGTAAGTCAAAGAACACTGTCAATAGAACAAAATGGCAGCCTAGAGATGGGTAAAAGTTCTTCACTAACAGTACATCAGACAGAGGGCTAATATCCAAAATATTCAAAGAACTTGAGAAATTAAACACCAACAAATCAAGTAATCCAATTAAGAAATGGGATAAAGAGCTAAAGAGAGAATTCACAGCAGAGGAATCTCGAATGGCTGAGAAGCACTTAAAAATGCAGATTCTCATATGAACTCACAGAGGTTGGCAGCAGGCATAAGACTAGCAAAGGATCAGACAAATGGGGACAGTGGGCATTCCCTCCCTTAGCTACGGAGCTGTTGGCAGTTTGTATCTGCTGAGAGAGAGAGAGATGCAGTTTAAAAATGCAGCTCCTGGTGCTTAGACCACCCTCTACTGAGGGAACAAAGCTAAGAGTATATGGGAAGAACAGCCGGAAAGACAAAAATTGAAGTGTATTATTTAAAAAAAGAGGGGCACAAAATGTGGTTGGTAGGGAAGTTGGATAGATCTGTTAGAAATGGAGGGAACAGATGGGTATAATAATAACTCACTGCATAACATTCTCTAAGAACTAATAAAATGAGAAAAATAGATGAATTTTATCAGGTGTATGCATGTGTGTACTCTTTTATGTATACTCAACATATTAAATACCATAGGATACATGTGGTTCATAACACAGGTGTCAGCTAGAGACCTGTCTGCTTAGGGTGAGGTTTCAAGTTTATTCAAGATGTCTTGTGCAGCCACCTGAGGTGCAGGTTGAAGGGAAATCAGCAGAGGGCGCTGCTTCCTTACATGTGGGTTAAATCTCCTTTAGGTGGCTTAACATGACAGACTCATTGTGCAGACAGAGGTCCTTGCCCATGCATGAGGAGTTTGAGGATGTCCTGCAGAAGACTTGCCCCGTGAGATTTGTGCAGTCAAGGAACAAGTGTCATTTCCTCTATAAACATGCTACCTGTCACCTGCTCAGTTCTTGTGCTCCTCTTCATGCTCAGTAAGTT
>NW_026588722.1:0-19655 GCF_907164565.1 Psammomys obesus | reverse complement strand
TAATGGCTAATGAGGTTGAGCATTTCTTTAAGTGTTTCTCTGCCATTTGATGTTCCTCTTTCGAGAATTCTCTGTTTACCTCCGTTCCCCATTTTTTAATGGGATTACTTGGTTTGTTGCTTTTCTACTTCTTTAGTTCTTTATATATACTGGCTATTAGCCCTCTGTCAGATAAAGGGTTGGTGAAGATTCTTTCCCAATCTGCAGGCAGTCGTTTTGTTTTGATGATGGTGTCCTTTGATTTACAGAAGCTTTTCAGTTTCATGAGGTCCCATTTATTGATTGTTGCTCTTAGAGCCTGTGCTGTTGGTGTTCTGTTCAGGAAGTTGTCTCCTGTGCCAATGAGTTCTAGGCTGTTCCCACTTTACTTCTAAATGATTTAGAGTATCTGGTTTTATGTTTAGGTCTTTGATCCACTTGGACTTTAGTTTTGTGCAGGGTGATAAATATGGATCTATTTTCATTTTTCTGCATGTAGACATCCAGTTGGACCAGCACCATTTGTTGAAGATGCTGTCTTTTTTCCATTGAATGGATTTGGCTGCTTTGTCAAAAATCAAGTATTCATAGGTGTGTGGGTTTATTTCTGGGTCTTCTATTCAGTTCCATTGATCCTCCTTTCTGTTTCTATGCCAATACCATGCAGTTTTTATTACTGTTGCCCTGTAGTACAGCTTGAGATCGGGGATGGAGATACCTCCAGATGATCTGTTGTTGTACAGGATCGTCTTGGAGATTCTGGGTTTTTTGTTTCTCCATATGAAGCTGAGAATCTTTTTTTTCAAGGTCTGTAAAGAATTGAGTTGGTATTTTGATGGGAATTGCATTGAATCTTTAGAATGCTTTTGGCAGGATAGCCATTTTCACAATGTTAATCCTACCAATCCATGAGCACGGGAGATCTTTCCATCTTCTGAGATCTTCTTCAATTTCTTTCTTCAGAGACTTGAAGTTTTTCTCAAACAGGTCTTTCACATCCTTGGTTAGAGTCACACCAAGGTACTTTATGTTATTAGTAGCTCTTGTGAAGGGTGTTGTTTCCCTAATTTCTTTCTCAGCCTTTTTGTCTTTGGTGTACAGGAGGGCTTCTGATTTTTTTGAGTTGATTTTGTATCCTGCCACTTTGCTGAAGGTGTTTATCAGCTAAAGGAGTTCTCTGGTTGAATTTTTAGGGTCGCTCATGTATACTATCATATCATCTGCAAATAGTGACACTTTGACCTCTTACTTTCCGATTTGTATCCCCTTGATCTACTTTAGTTGTCTTATTGCTCTGGCTAGGACTTCAAGTACTATGTTGAAGAGATATGGAGACAGTGGGCAGCCTTGTCTTGTCCCTGATTTCAGTGAGATTGACTTAAGTTTCTCTCCATTGAGTTTGATGTTGGCTATAGGCTTGCTGTATATTGCCTTTACTATCTTTAGGAATGTGCCTTGTAGCCCTGATTTCCAAGACTTTAAACATGAATGTGTGTTGGACGTTGTCAAATGCTTTTTCGGCGTCCAAGGAGATGATCATGTGGTTTTTCTCCTTCATTTTGTTTATGTGGTGGATTACATTGATGGATTTCTGTATGTTGAACCACCTTTGCAAGACTGGGATGAAGCCTACTTGGTCATGGTGGATGATATCTTTGATGTGTTCTTGGATTCGGTTTGCAAGGATTTTATTGAGTATTTTTGCATCAATGTTCATAAGAGAGATAGGTCTGAAGTTCTCTTTTTTTGTTGGATCTTTGTGTGGTTTAGGTATCAAGGTGACTGTGGCTTCATAGAATGAGTTTGATAGTGTTCCTTCTGTTTCTATTTTGTGGAATAGTTTGAGGAGAATTGGAGTTAGCACTTCTTTGAAGGTCTTGTAGAATTCTGCGCTGAAGCCATCTGGTACAGGGCTTTTTTTGGAGGAGAGACTGTTAATGACTGCTTCAATTTCCTTGGGAGATATAGGGCTATTCAGTCTTTCTACCTGATCTTGGCTTAATTTTGGTAGATGGAATCTGTCAAGAAAATTATCCATTTCATTTAGATTTTCAAATTTTGTGCCATATAGGTTTTTGTAGTATGACCTAATAATTGTTTGGATTTCCACAGTGTCTGTAGTTATGTCCCCATTTTCATTTCTGATTTTGCTGATTTGGATAGTTTCTCTCTGCTTTTTAGTTAGTTTGGCTAAGGGTTTTTCTATCTTGTTGATGTTCCCAAAGAACCAGCTTTTTGTTTCATTGATTCTTTGGATAGTTTTATTTGTTTCTAATTGATTGATTTCAGCCCTGAGTTTGATTATTTCCGGCCGTCTGCTCCTCTTGGGTGTATCTGCTTCTTTTTTTTCTAGGGTTTTCAGTTGGGCCATTAAGTTGTTTGTATGTGATGTTACGAATTTCTTCTTGCAGGCACTTAGTGATATAAATTTTCCTCTGAGCACTGCTTTCAATGTGTCCCATAAATTTGGGTATGTTGTGCCTTCATTTTCATTGAATTCTAGAAAGTCTCTAATTTCTTTCTTTATTTCTTCCTTGACCCAGCTGTCATTGAGTAGTAAGCTGTCCAGTTTCCATGTGCATGTCGGCTTTTTGTTGTTTCTGTTGTTGTTGATGTCCAGCTTTAGTCCATGGTGGTCGGATAGTATACAAGGGATTATTTCAATCCTTTTGTATCTGTTGAGGCTTGCTTTGTGACCCACTATATGGTCTATTTTGGAGAAGGTTCCATGTGGTGCTGAAAAGAAGGTGTACTCTTTTGAGTTTGGGTGAAAAGATCTGTAGACGTCTATTAGGTCCATTTGATTTAGGGATTCTGTGAGTGCTTTTATTTCCCTATTTGGTGTCTGTCTGGTTGATCTGTCCCTTGATGAGAGTGGGGTGTTGAAGTCTCCCACTATTAAGGTATTAGGATAAATGTATGATTTAAGCTTTAATATTGTTTCATTTACAAATGTAGGTGCTCTTGTATTTGGGGCATAGATATTCAAGATTGTGATGTCCTTTTGGTGGATTTTTCCTTTGATGAGAATATAGTGGCCCTCCTTATCTTTTTTGATTAACTTTGGATGAAAGTCTATTTTATTAGATATTAGGATGGCTACTCCAGCTTGTTTTCTGGAACCATTTGCTTGAAAAACATTTTTCCAGCCCTTTACTCTGAGGTGGTGTTTATCTTTGTTGCATAGGTGCGTTTCTTGGATGCAACAGGATCCAGAATGTTGGATCCTGTTTCCGCAGCCATTCTGTGAGTCTGTGTCTTTTTATTGGTGATTTGAGTCCATTGATATTGATAGATAGTAGTGACCAATGCATGTTAGTTCCTTTTGTAATGGAGTCGGTGATCTTACCCTGTTTCATTGCTTGTTTTCCTTTCATTTTTGTTGGGATATTATCTCTATGCCCTGTGTTCTTGGGTGAAGTTGTTTTCGTTGGATTGGAGTTTTCCTTCTAGTATCTTCTGTAGGGGTGGTTTGCTGTGTAGATATTGCGTAAATTTAGTTTTGTCATGGAATATTTTGTTTTCTTCATCTATGTTGATTGAAAGCTTTGCAGGGTATAGTAGTCTGGGTTGACATTTGTGATCTCTTAGAGTCTCCATGACACTTGCCCAGGCCCTTCTGGCTTTCATAGTTTCTGATGAGAAGACCGGTGTGATTCTGATAGTTCTACCTTCATATGTTACTTGACCTTTTTCCCTGGCTGCTTTTAATATCTTTTCTTTGTTCTCTATATTTAGTGTTTTGACTCTGATGTGACATGATGTGTTTCTTTTCTGGTCTAGTCTATTTGGAGTTCTGTAGGCCTCTTGTATATTTATGGACATCTCTTTCTTTAAGTTGGGAAGATTTTCTTCTATGATTTTCTTGAAAATATTTTCTGGACCTTGGAGCCTGGAGTCTTCTTTTTCATCAATTCCTATTATTCTTAGATTTTGTTGTTTCATAGCGTCCTTGATTTCTTGGATGTTTTGTGATTGGAACTTTTCTGATTTTACTTTTTCTTTGAGAGAAGTACCAATTTCTGCAAGTGTGTCTTCAGCTCCAGAGATTCTCTCTTCCATCTCTTGTATTCTGTTGGTGATGCTTTCTTTTGTGGTTCCTGATCTTTTCTCCAACTTATCCAGCTCAAGGTTTTTCTCATTTTGTGTTTTCTTTATTGATTCTAATTCTGTTTTCATGCCTTGCACCATTTCTTTCATCTGTTTGAATTTGTATTCCTGACTCTCTACGATGGTCTCTATTTCTTTGTTCATTTCCTTTTTATATGCCACTAATTTTATCTCTACTTGTGCCTCTATTTGTTTGGCTATGTTTGCCTGTGTTTCTTTAAGGATTTTGTCTATTTCTTCTTTCTTTACCTCCAATTGACTGGCCAACTCTTTGAAGGATTTGTTCATTTCCTCCTTATGAGCCTCGAATAATTGACTAAGCATGACTTTAAGGTCATTTTCCTGTGCTTCTGATGAATTGGAGTATCCATCAATTTTGTTGTTTCCTGGTGAAGTCATGATGTCCTGATTTATGTTGGAAGTGTTCTTTCGCCTACCCCTGGCCATTGGCTTATCTGAAACCTTCCCTGTTTGTTTTTGGATTCTGCAGATCAGACTGGTACTGTCTCTCTCTGGCATCTGGAAAGTTCTTCAGCAAGATGAGAGAGGTCCCGTGTCCTTAGCATGTACTGAGGACTAGCTGTACCTCTGGGAGAAAAGTATGCAGGCGCAGACAGGGCAAATGCAAGTGTGTGTGTGTGTATGTGTGTGTGTGTGTGTGTGTGTGTGTGTAGGTGTGGGTGGACATGTATCTCAAGGGACAGAGTGATGGCTAATGTTGAACCCTTGAGTGTGTGGGAGAGGCTCTGCAGTGTATATGTTGCAAGCGCTAGTGATGATCACAGCGCAAATTCTGGCATTAACTGCCTTAACTCCTCAATTAGACCCACAGAGCAGGAACTTCAATGTCCCAAGTACCCTTCTGTTTCCCAAAATGGGTATATGGGTGGGAGGGGGTTCGATGCCTGGCTTCTGTTTTAGAAGGACCCAGGATCTGGGGATCTGCCGATTCTCAAGGGTGCACTCACTTACAGGTAGGTCACTTGGCAGAGATCAGGGTATGCGGACTCTCTGCTCTCTGGTTTGGCCCTGCTTTTTTGATGTGCTCTTCCAGCTCCGTGCTGCTGTCACTGCCAGGTTATGAGGTCTTGCTGCATCTGGAGATTTCAAGGTGGTCACGTCAGTAGGGATCGGGGTAATCAGGCTTTCTGTTCTCTGGTTTGGCCCTGGTTAGTCTTAAACTGGAGGGCTGATGTGCCCTGCCAGCTCAGTGCTGCTCTGCCGCCAGATTAGAAAGTCCTATTGTAACTGGAGCCTGGGTTGCTAGTCCAGATGTTTTCTGGGTCTCTTCACTGTGCTCTCCCAACGCCTGGTGTGCCTAGGTAGTGTGGCGTTTCTGCCTGGTTTTGGTGAGTATATAGCGTATTCTCTGTCACTGTGGGATTGGGCGGGCCGTACCGTCAGTGATGGCGATCCTGTGGAGCTAGTATGGCATCTAGCAGACTCGGGCCCTGGGAGGATGGTGCAGCTGCCGCGTGGATCTGGGACTCCAAGACAGGTACTGCTCGCACCTGCTGCTAAAGGGCTTGGAGCTCCACCTCAGCCACTGCAGACCCCAGGCAGTTAAGTCTGAGCAGAGAAAGGTGATTCCACTGTGCTGAGGAGGAAGGAAGTCTGGGGGATGGGAGTGCTGCAAGATCAAAGAATCGTTTCTCTCCTTCCCCAAACAAGTCTCCTGGTGACCTGAGACCAAAGTTTTCGCCTCCTGCGATGTTCCCTGTTGTTTAGGAAGCCTCACCGTTGTTTTCCTGGGTTAGAGGTCCTTCCACGCACCAACTCAGATGGTTAGCAATTCCACAGCTCAGAAACTGTGTGTGCTAGTCGCCATCTTGCCTCCGCCCCCCCCCCAAAAAAAAAGCCAATTTTAAAAGTAGGGGTCATTTTAGTTGTCTTGGTGACTTTAGTTGTCTTTGACTATGGAAATGAAAATAATAAAAATGGAATAATCATCAGTAAAATGACTTTCAATTTAGCCACATAGTACAAATTAACCCCTTAGTTGAGTTTCATTAGTATCAGCTAGCCATGTGGCTCTTGAAGTAAATGTAAAGCCTGATTTTTTCTTGTTATATCAACAGTGATAAAATGTTAATTAATGATGAACTGTAGGAACAATACTGAACACTCCATTCCATTCTTTCCTTAATGCTTCATGAAAGTTCAAAGTAAAAGAGTGCATTTTGTGGCATAAGATTTCACCGAAATTTAGAAGGGAGAATTCACGGGGTTTTGTGATTAGGTTCCAATCCCCTGAAGTGTGCCTGTGCATTACATATGCCCATACGTGCAACAAAAGCACAGGGCCCTAACAGAGCTCGCTTCCTCATTACATGCCTTATCATCTCTCTTCTTCATCACGGGGCTGGATCCGTGATGTCTTTCCCCTACACACAATGATTTTTGCTCTTGATAATTTCATTTATTTATGAGTACTAATGAAAAAAAAACTGATTTGGTTTCAATTGTTTTATGATTCTTTAGACTCACATTTTGAAATACAAAGTGAAACAAAACAAAACCTTATTCAAGATTCAAGCCAGACTACAGTGATAGACACAGATTTATATCTAAATGCACATGCATTTAAAATTGAGCACTGCCTTTTCTAAATTTATACTCTTACCTCTCAGATTCTGCCCTTGATCAATATTTTTTATCTTAGGCATTCTGGTGGGTGCAAGATGGAATCTCAGAGACTGCCTTTATTATTTTTAGGTATGTCCCTTATATCTCTAATTGCTCCAGGACTTTTATCATGAAGGGTTTTGGATTTTTGTCAGAGGCATTTTTGTTGTTGTTGTTGTTATCTAATGAGATGATCATGTGATGTTCTTTTTTTATTTGTTTATATAGTAGAAGCAGAAAATGAATCAAGACTTATCTTTGTTCTTTTTCTTTTCTGTGGCCTACCCTGAAAACATTTTTACATAATACTATTTGAGAAATAATAGTCCCCTTTAATGGCTCTCATTCTATACCAAAATTAAAACAAAGTATTATTACATTATAAATTTTATATTCCTGAAGGAATTGTATATCTGTGCACACACGTATATGTGGATAACTACACATGTCAGGAAATTTCGCATTACATTGACAAAATGCCCAAGATAAACAACAATGTAAGAAAAGATTACATTACTTCATAGTTTTACAGGTCTCACTTCCTGTTTCCTTGGCTTTGTTGCTTTGGACATGTAGCAGAACAGTAAAGTACATTGAAAGCATTAATAGAAAGCATTAAATGGGATTATTAAATTCTTGAAACCTGGAGGAAGAGAAAGGAGGAAAGAAGGGGGAGTGAGGAAAGAGAGACACACACAGAGAGAGTGACAGAAAGAGGGAGAAAGAAAGAGAGAGAGAGAACCCAACATTTCCTCCAAGGGTACACATATAGGAAACAACTTCCTTTTACAATATAACACTTATCTTCTAAAAGTTCAGTCATTTCTCATTAGTGTCAGGGGCTGATGACTAACCTTTAGTACTGGCATCTGAGAGGATACTTGTGACAAAAATTTTAAAAGGGACCAATAGCAGAATGATATCCTAGTCTCAGTGGGGCTTTTTATTAATTAGCTTGGGGCAGGAACATAAAACAGTATTCCAGGGTTTTTCAACAACATGATATTGTTTCAAAACTGAAGAGTAGAAGGTCATACAATTTCATTTTGCTTGTGATCCTATTTAGGTTTGACCCTGGTTTGATTCACGGTCAGATTTACATCTAAATGCACATGCATTCGTGATAATAATCACAAATATGATTATTACCTTTTATCTTTAAGAGAAGTTTTTAAAGGTTGTATTAGGACCTCCCTAACAAAAATTATTTCCAGTGTATGTCATAATTAAGAAATCATTAATTTGCAGATAATCAGAGATGAATAGTTATATGCCAGTTATTTCTCAATGATATTATTTATCTAGCTCATAAACTATATTCATGTGTTGGTCGTGATGATGCATTCTTCACATCACATACATGACTATGCTTAAATGTTGGGAAGCAAGTATTATCACTATTCTTGTTATAATATAGTCTGGCTAATGCTTAATATAAAATAACAGTGACAAAATATAAAAATGAGTCCTACATTCAAGTTACATGTAGGTTGTTCATTAATATTGGAGAATACATATTTATACATTGAGAACAAATCAAATCTCCATGAATAGTAGTAATAGTACCATTGTGAAGCCTGGAAATGATAATAACATTGGCAATTGTTGTGTTGAAGAGCAGAGGTATAAAAAGTAACAGTCATGTAGGCATTACCATTTCACCTCTCAGATACTGAAGTCAAGACTGGTAATTGGCTGAGGCTAAGAGTCTGGGAATCTTTATTTAAAGAACTTCAATATGAACTCAATTTTTTTAAATTATTATTCTCATTAGTTACATTTTGTTAATTCTGTATCCCAGCTGTTTTTAAAATATTGTGTACAAATCACAAAATGTTCATAGATGCCTTGAATATAAATGTCGGAACTTCCTAGAACATATAGGTTTTGAACGAGGTGGAGATGTGCTGCATCCTGAATGAGAGGGGTAGAAAAGAGCCATCTTAAGAAGCAGTAATTGTAAAAACAGAGTTGGCGTTGATTCATGAATGGGAAGGAAAGAGGTAAACAGAATTAATGACAGAGCTTGACCAGACAGGACACTGAAGACATAAACACCATAGAAGGCTGCCAACATAATGAGCTCAGAGAATCTTATATTTGGGGAATTGGGCCCTGTTTGCAGGAATCATTTTCAGTAGCCCAATTCTGAAGCTTCTTGCCAAAATCTATTGGCTATAAAAAGCCATCATTGGGGAGTTGAAAAACAACAGTGCCTGTTAGTGTAGGACTGGTTTTGGCAGCAATTGTTCCAAACAATTAAAGCATTGCATCAGCCTTGGAGACCAAGAGACAATGTTGGAAGAAGATATTGACCACAGTTTGCCATACATCTCTGGGGACTCTCCGTACCTTCGCAGCTGCACACACTCAAAGCAGAAGTTTGTATTCTAAAGTTTCTGTGCTTAGGATTGATTTGAAGAATGCATCATCATGAGCAACACCTGAATATAGTTTATAAGCTAGATAAATAATACCATTGAGATGACTCAATGGTATTAGTCATCTCTGGTTATCTGTAAATTAGTGATTTCTAAATTATGATATACATTTAAAATACTTTTTATTAGGGAGCTCCTAATACAACTTTAAAAAAATTCTCTTAATGATAAAAGACTTTGCAAGCAGAGTCTGATATTAGCAAGTGCAGGTTTATTAAAGAAATACTTAGGAAGATCCTTGTGTTTTATGATCCCAGGTGACATTATAGGAAAAAAGAATTATAATACTTTAAAAGATTCATTATATGTTTCTGGTAGCCATGGCAAGTCATCTGTAATTAATGTATGTTTTTAAGAGCATAAAAAAATTTCAAATTAGTGTGTCAGTTACATAATTATAATAACCGTAAAATCAAATTTAATTTTCTGGATCACATATGTTAATATTTTTATGAATAGTAATAAGGCTTTGAGTCTCAAAGGAACTAGTTTTGTTTTTCAAGGACATTATTATATTTTACATTAGTATATTAGTATATTTTAGTGCATAATAGATGTTCCAAATTGATGACCTGGACCAATTGAAATTTAAAAATAGATCTGAAAATATAAACTTAAGATTGTTATGGGTTTTAAATTCATTTGTCTACCTATTTAGAACAACAAAAATGCAAAATATCATTCATCAGGTCACTTATTTCCTCATAGGACGCAAGTTACCCAGTTGGTTTACAAATACTCCAGCCCATTTTCTTTCTGACCCACAGACAAAATTCCCTTGACTCCATGTAGAATGTATGATGTCACCTTAGGCAGTTGCGTGTTGCCATGTATTGCAGTCTACGAACTGCATTCATAGATACATATTTTTAAATGCTTATGGCTGTGCTGCTCATAGGAATCCATTTTTTTTCTGAAAGGATAATAGAATTGTTTTTAAATAATCAAATGTAATGAATTAATAGTGAAAACAATACTAAATGATTTCAGTTATTCAAACTGAAATGAAAGTGTTGTTAGATGTGAACATTTAGGACCTATTGAGACAGTTCTTATCACCATCCTTAGTCTGGACATACGTCCAAGAATGTTTAAACACTATGTAGAAAAGAAAACTCTACAAATGTCCACAAAGTTCTAACTATGTACAGTTTCTTTATGGATGCTGCCATCCATGGTACAGCACGAGGAAGATTATACTCTATCATGAGGGCATTCAACATTTACATTTCCCAGCCTGGTTTTTACTATTCTTTTTTAAACTTTATTTTTAATAAATAACTGATTATTATTTTACATTCATTGGTGTTTTACGTGCATGTATATATGTATGATGGTGTCAGAAGCCCTGGAACTGGAGTTACAGACAGGTGTGAGCTGCCATATGTATCCTGGGAATTGAGGGCAGGACCTCTCGAAAAGCAGCCAGTGCTCCTAACCACTGAGCAATCTTTCCAGCCACTTATAATCATGATTCTTTAAAGAACTCTCGTGCTTCTTTGGGAATTCCTTTATATGTTGGTAAAAGCTGAGAGACTGCTGTTAATTTCCTCTTTCTATAAGTCTTTTCTTTAAGAGATTTCATCCAGTCGCATGATTTAAAATATTTTTAAGTGGCAACTCCAAGTGAAGATATTTAGCACTGACTGGAAAGTTATACTTTAAACTGTGCAATTGCCCTGACTCTGAGCAACAATGAGATATGTGAGATCAGAATGGTTCATTTTTCTTCTCAGAAGACTTTCATGGTCCATGCTGTCATAGGCAGCCAAGCTGATGTCTTTAGTCTCTGCTGCTGCTGGAGGCCATGTTGATGTTTGTGGTCAGTGCTGCCACCCCCAGAGGCTCAAGTTGATGTCCTTGATCGTGCTACCAATGGAAACCATGTTGAAGTCCAAAATCTGTGCTGTTGGCACTGTTATGGGTAAGGAAGCTTCTTTTGCAGTGGTAAGGATGACTGCAGACTCATAACTAAGAATGAGAGACATGGAAAGCTTCTGTGACAATCCCTTCCCCCAAAAAAGAAGCAACAGTCCAGACAGTCTTAAAAACTGTAATAAAGAGGCTGAAATGTAGCTCCTGGGAGGGGGAAGGGGGCCATGGGATGAAACAGGACACAGTTTTCTTTAAGAGAATGTCCACTGAGTGTTTGACTGTGCCAATTAGTATAGGAGCAACATAAATTAGACTTGGTTTTTAGGAGAGACAGGTGCAAAAGTGGGAGGATAGACCTGGAAGGAATAGAAAGCAAGTGTGAGCAGGCTGCATTGTATGTAATTGCCAAATAATTAATAAAGTTACTAAGCAGGGAAAAAATTACACTTATTTATAGCCTTTCTTTCTCCCTTCTCTCTCTCTTTCTCTCTCTCCCTCTCTCATGTGTGGTGTGTTGGAGAGAGTAAGGGGAGTGTGCCATAAAAATATTACATAGATGTGTAAGTCAAAGAATGACATTTCAGGAGACAATTCTTTCTTCCTATCATTTGGGTTCCAGGGATCAAACAGATTGTCAAGCTTGGTGGCAAGCTCTTTTTCTTGCTAAGTCATATCACCAGCAGGAAAGTTACAATTTTAAACATATTTTTCTTTCTAGTGAACATTTTCATTTGTGTATGACATAGTGACCTGGATCTCAGGGTTTCATTGTCTTACTACTATTTAACTTGGGTACCATTTATTACTGACTGAAAAACATTTTATAGTCACAATTACTTTTTAGAATTATCTAGTTTTCATTTTAGTCAGAGTAAGGGAAGCATATGTAAACAGAAAACCACAGAGCACTAGTGAATATCTCAGTAATAACTTCATAAGCGTGTAATCTGCTTATGCCTGTGAACTTTAGTTCCTTGTATTTGAAATTCTCTTGTTAATTCCTACATTATGGAACAACTATTAAATTAAAATTATAATTTGAATAGTTATATAAAATATTCAGAAAATATTTCATGAAATAAAATTTTCAATAAATTTGTTCAAGTAATTTTTAATGATGTGAGTTATTAAAACTAACAAAATTAAATTGAAAGGATACAAAATTACATGGTTTCTTATTATGCATTTTATTCTTCAGAATAATTTTAAGTATAAATCTTGGAGTCCTTGGATGAATATGTTTGTAAAGAGGGAACAGACTCCACTTTCATTGTATTACCTGATTTAGATTTTAAAGCTTTTCCTGATTTAGATTTTAGCAAGAAATACTGGTGCAATAATGGCCAAAATATTATTGGAGTAACCTACCACATTTACATTTTTATTATTATCATTTAATACAGTTTATTCAATATGTATGCCCACTGTGGACCCCTCCCTCATCTCCTCCCAATACCACCCCCTCCCTCTTCTCCCCCTATGCCCCTCCCTAGTCCACTGATAGGGGAGGACCTCTTCCCCTTCCTGCTGAGCCTAGCCTATCAGATCTCATCAGGACTGGTTGTATTGTCTTCCTCTGTGGCATGGCAAGGTTGCTCCCTCACAGCTGATCAGAGAGGCTGCCACTGAGTTCATGCCAGAGAAAGTCCCTGCTCCCCTTCTCAGGACCTCACATGGAAACTGAGTCTGCGGGCTACATCTGAGCCAGGGTTTTAGGTCCTCTTCATTCATTGTCCTTGGTTGGGTTATCATTCTCATCAGGTCCCACAGAGCTCAGGTTTTTTTTGTTTGTTTGTTTTTTGTTTTTTTGTGTTTTTTTTTTGACTCTATGGATCTCCTTTTGGAGATCCTGTCCCCTCCAGGTCTTTCAGTCTCCCCCTTTTTTTCATAAAATTCCATGCATTCTGCCCAAAGTTTGGCTATGAATCTCAGTCTCTGCTTCAATACCTCAATCAATAGAGTCTTTCAGAAACAGTGTGTGGTAGGTTCTTGACCTGTTCCCTATCTTCTCCTGTTTCCAATGTCTATCATTTTTGTCCTTTGAATGAGGATTGAGCATCTTCCCTAGGGTCTTCTTTGTTGTTAAGCTTCTTTCTAACACTTTAAAAAAAAAAGTAAAAAATTATATTGAGGTCACACTCCATGAAATGGAGTCCATTTTTGACACTGGTAAAATGACTGAGAACCTGAGGTCATAGACCATGGGGAAAACCTACAATTGTTATTTTGCTAAAGGAGAATAGCAATGAAATGACTCCTATGACTTTTATGGTACTCATAGAAAGTGCCTTGATCAACCTTTATTAGAGAAGCTACACTTTGCTCTGAATGGAAATTAACACAATGACCGACAACTGTAACAACTGCAGAGTGAAAAGTTTTGAGCACTCAGTCACAAATGTAGTTCTTTCATCAAACATCTACTTTCAAAGGTCAGAGATCCATAAGGAAGAGGAGGTGGAAAATTTGTAGGCACCAGAGGTGATAGGTGAATCCAAGGTAACAGAGTCTTTCAGAAACCATAGGCTGATCCACAAATGAACACATAGAGACTGTATGAGAGTGGTTAGGACATGCACAAGTTCAAGTCATATGGGGTCTCATCACTGAGAAGAGGAAGTGGATACTGGTTTTCACCCATAACCAAGAAGCTATATATAATCCATACCAATTGCAAAGGGATAATAAATTCATCCCAATACAGGGCCACTGTAAATAGCAACCACACTTTGGGCAAACCCCATTCCCAGGAGTAGTGAACTAATGCAAAAAGAACTATGCGTTTCGGAGGACTTTTTTTTTTTTTTACTTTTTTTTGACAATTTTTATTGAGTGTTTGTTTGAAAGAGAGAGAAAGAACATGAAGTTTGGTGAGTAGGGAGTTGTGGAGGATCTGGGAAAAAATTGTAGGGGAAAACATGATTAATATATATTGTATAAACATTAAGTAAGCAATAAAATAAGTAAAATGAGAAAATATAACACAATATATTATAAGAGCTCAAAGGCTAATCTACTAACACCTTGCTTAAGACACTGGTGGGAACAATAATATTCTTTCACTATCCATTTCTTTTTTCAATAATGTATTATTATTTCCTATTTTCTACTAAGCTCTTCATCATCCACTTGTATTTCTTGCTTTGTGTTCTCTCTGAAACTTCTAACCATCATGTCTTGGTTTTCATCTTGTTCTCCAGTGAGATAAGGGTTACCTTGATATTCTTGTGGGCTAAGCAGAATGCAAAGTTAAATTTATAATATCATTAAGTTCTCATCTGCAAAAATAATGGTAACTTTAGGGAATAATTTCATTTATAACATTGATATGTTATACCATTATTAGTTTAAAATTCCCTTTGGGATGCAAAAAAATTTGATTTACGTAGTACTTTATGGAAAAGCTGCCTTCAAAAGGCAATGGACAGACAATAGTGTTAACTTGCTGAGTCCTATTGCTGGTAAGTGACAGATTTTTGCTTTTTAAGCTCAAATCATTATTACAAGTTAATTTAGTGTATTTTAGTACATTTACTGTCCTAAATAAGCCTTATTTTGACATCATATGAGCAAGGTTACGGAAATATATAACTCAACATTTTTAAGAACTGACTGTTATAAAGAAAATAAATTGAGTGAAATACAATGATTTGGATAAAAAAATCTTTGATGTTGACAAAAGTTTACACCATGTTGTGAAAAGCCATTATAGTGGGAAGACAAGGATATGTTCCAGAAGTTTAACTTGACTAAAATTTATTGATACAGGAGAGTGTAGAATAATTTCCAAATGTTTTACTTTTGAGGTGGTGGAATTAGATTTGATATTACTAAGAGTCAGAAACTGAGAGGAGATTTTTGTGATTTATCTACTATAAATGGAAGATGAGCAAAGACTAGGAACCTTGCTAAGTCTTCTGGAGGAAGCTTGTTTTTCCATCTCTAACTGACAAACTTAAATAGAATACTGTACTTTCCCCACAGTTCTTCATTATCATGATTTTTTGTATAATCTGTAATTCATTCATATCTGAGATTTGTTTAGAAAGTGAGCAACTACATTTCAAGAATGTGACAGTAAATATTAAAAAGAACACTCTTATCATAACATATGTAACATGTAATCCATTTAATAATAGCATAAATTAATGGTATATAAATTTGAATATATACTAAAGGAGAAAATGTTTTAAGAATAGGAAGGGTAATTCTGAAAATACTTTGAGGTAAAAGTCTTTCTTTTTACTCAGTGTTTGTCCCTAGTCAATCTTTGTTGTTTGTTTTTTTATGATTTTGTTTTAAAATTTTAATTTATTCTCTCATATATTATATCCAGATCTCAGTTTCCCTTCTCTCTTCTCCTTCCAGTCTCTGCCCCAAATACATTTTTCCTCTGTTTCTCTTCAGAAAAGGGTAGGCATCCCAGAGATATTGACCAAATATGACATGTCAAGTTACAATAAAACTAAGCATTTTTTGTCATATTAAGGATGGATGAGACAATCTAGTAGGAAAAAAAAATGTCCCAAAAGAAGACAAAAGTGTCATAGACAGTCCCTGCTCCAAAAGAAGAACAAGCTATACATCCATTAGACATACACAGAGGGCCTAGGACAGACCCATTCAGGTTCCTTGATTGTGGGTTCAGTCTCTGTAAGTCTGTCTGAGTCGAGGTTAATTGATTTTATGTTTTTGTTTGTTTGGTTTTGGTTTTGGTTTTCTCTTTGTGCTGTCCTTAACTCTTTTGTGTTTTTTTTTTTTTAACTGAAAAGACTAGCTTTACTCTTGCCCATATACAATGGTCATGTCCTCTGGTTAGTAATATTTGAAAGAAAGAATAACTACATATTAATTTTATGCTAGTTAATAAACATATTGTATAGTGACTAGGTTAAGCTCTGGGGCATATAATGAGTCCTCAAGCAAGTTGATTTCCACATATCATTTTACCAGGAAGAAAGAAAATCACTTTCATTTGGGGCAATGAGAAGGATTAAAACTCCCAGAGAAATACTCTGTTTTTCTATGGATAAATAAAAGTCTTTTTCTCTTCAGTGAAAATGGTAACCTCTTCTTGAGAATCAAAGGAGAGTAGGGATTCTCTAGAAGATAGATAGGCAGAGACACTTCTCATGACACATGTAGCATCATGCTAGGGAAAAATCGCCACACTTTCTGGTCAACTTTTTCTTTTCTAGTCCTTTCTGCGTTGTTTTTTATTCAGCTCTTTTCCATCACTTACAGCATCGTCATCTCATTTTCTGTTTACTGCTGTGTTGATCTCTTAAAGCAATCCTTGGGTCTCTCCAACACTGCTCTGTTTTCAGACCAGTGAAACAGAGTTTTCATACTAGATTCCTTTCAGAGCCTGCTGAAAAACATAACAGTTCTGGAATGGAAATGGACATAGGTTTGTATATACAGATATCCACACAAGAGTTGATTTGTATCGGGAGGATGTGAAAACGTCAAGGTTATTCCTGGTAAACATCATGCCAGATTCTGAAAATGTTCCTTTTGTGGGTGCCAGAGTCCCAGTAATATCAGCATGGTGCTGTTTAAAACACAACATATTATGATACAATCTTTGCTGTTAATTCACAAGTTATTTAAATCTTGGGATTTAAAAAAATAATAAATTAGAATCATATTTTCTTGCCTTCCCTACCACTTCCAAACTAATTTCATAGTGGATAGAAACTCCAAGCAAACTCAGGATTTGAAGATGATTTAAAGTTTAAAAAAAATCAATAAAATAATTAGGTAAATAATAAATTTAAGGTATAAGTGTGTGTGGTTATGTGTTTGCTCATGTGTATGTATAATGGCCAGAAGTTGACATCAGGGTGGCTTCTTCAATTGCTTCCAATATTATGAAGTTCGGTACGCTTGTAATTGCTAGGCTGTGAGTCCTGAGCTCTCTCTGTGTCCAATGACTAGCTCTTGGATTATAAATACATTCCATCATGATTAGTATTTTACATGGCAGAGATATGAAGTCTGATCCTCATACCCAGCAAGAACTTTGTGCATTGAACCACAACCCCAGCTCTAAGTATTGCATTTTAAGAAGTAAGAGATAATGTTCAATTTAAAATTTTAGGTGCTCATATATTCAAGATATTGAGTTTGCTATAGTTGAACATGATATCCTGTGAGCAAAGTTCCCTACAGATTTATTCAAAGAATGAAACTAAAGAACTATTTAGACAATTGCAATACAACAAGTACCTACATTAGTACAACAATGTAGGTACTTACAACAAAACTTATGAGGAAAAGCCTTTTTACAAATCAGAGATTAGTTTCCTTATTGCAAAAAAAGAATCCTTATTAAAAATTTACTTGCATTTTAAAAAAAAACTGAGTCTCAAAATGTCAAGACGGTCATGAGAGCTATAAATTGAGCTCTATATAAACCAGCGAGAAGGATGGTTTTAACTATTGATTAACTATTGACTCAGCAATCAAAAATGAGGAAATCATGAAATTTGCAGGCAAATGGTGGGATCTAGAAAAGATCATTCTGAGTGAAGTATCCCAGGAGGAGAAAGACAAACATGCTGTAATGAGCCTGTAAGACAGCAAAGCTGTCAGGAGCAAAGTTAAGAGACAGTTTTGGTGACAGTGACTGGGCAACGCCCTTAAGACATTGAGAGCTTGTAAAACAGCAGAGCTGTCAAGAATAGATAAGAAGATATTCGTAGTAAGAGTAACTAAGAACGCTCTTAAGGCAGCTGAATAAGTTAAAGCTATGCCCCCAAAAGTGTGTAAAAATGCAGCCCAAGCCTACACAGGTACGGTAGGCCAGACTCTGGTGAGTACGCCGGAAGACCACCACTAACCAGCCAATTCCCGAATGGCTGCTTGAAAAGCCCAGACCACCTTAACAAACCGGTTCTGAAAGGACCCCCTTATCAGACCGGCCATGGAAGGCGGCTCCTGAGCAACCGCAGCCTCCTTTGCATCTGCAGCCTGGCTGGAGCAGAGAAGCTCCAAGGCCTATCAAGTCATCAGAAGATGCATCTGAGGTCCAGCTGGAACTGCGAAGTTCCGGGACCTAGAAGACAGCCAAAGCCGGAGGCAAAAGTGTCCAAGCCCATACCTGCGGCCAGGTTGCATTCCCCATAGGATATATAATGAGCTAGGCAAGTGTTAGATATCTGTGTGATTAGTGTGATTAAAGCAGCACTCAAAAATCATTCTGGGGTTGGCTCTTATCAATACCTTGCCACCCTCTGTGGCGTCTTGGTTAAAGTCCTATGGCATAATTAAGCACTCGTGACACATGGTATATACTCGCTTATATAGACCTACAAGATATGATAAACATAATGATGCCTATACACCTAAAGAAGATAAACAAGAAAGCAGACATGGGGTAAGATGACCAATCCTCACTTACAAAGACAAATGGGATGTGCATTGGCCATATGACAGGAGTCTACCGCAGAAGGCATCTGAAAGACTCTACCTAGCAGCATTTCAAAACAAATACTAAGACTCATAACCAAACCTTCGGCAGAAGGGGAATTAGTATGATGTGGAAAGGATAGGAGCTCCACAAGGATCAAATATATCTGGGCACAGTTTTTTTTTCTGAAACTGTTTCTCCAACCGAGGACCATGTATGGATATAACCTAGAACCTTTGCTCCGACGAAGCTCATGGTAGCTCAATAACCAATTGTTTTCCCATAGTAAGGGGAACAGGGACTATCTCTGACAGGAACTCAATGGCAGGCTCTCTGACCTCCCCACACCCCAAGGGAGGAGCAGTCCTGCTAGGCCACAGAGGAGGACTTTACAGCCAGTCCTGAAGATACCTGATAAAACAGGGCCAGATGAAAGGGCAGGAGGTCCTCCCCAATCCGTGGACTTGGAAAGGGGCAAAGAGGAGCTGAGGGAGGGAGAGTGGGATTGGGAGGGAATAAGGGAGTGGATACAGCTGAGATACAGAGTAAATAAAATGTAAATAATAATAATAATAATAATAATAATAATAACAACTATCGATAAAAATAAAATGTTTAAATGTTTGATAAAAAAACTATAACTTTTACCAAGTTTATTAAATCCAGCGCTTTTAATTCTTTATGTAAAAAATGCTGAGTATGTGTTTGAGGTTAATGAGCTTGTCTTAGAAACACCTGAAACATTATATTTCCAAGGAGTATCAAAAATGATGTGAAGTAAATGCATTTTTCTGTGCCCACAAAACATATGCCATTTTCATGTACAAACATGGAGGATTCTAATGAAAGAATAACCACAAATGAAAGAATAACCTCGTTTGAATAATTAACAGAACAACTCAGTTCTCCTGTAGCCTAAGATCCTTGCCAAAGATCGTAAAATCTACAGTGAATAACTTTATTCTGAGAATTCTCCATGGGTATTTTCATTTATAGAAAACAAAAGACATCTCAAGCTTATGATTGAGAAGAAAATTTGCTAAAAGAAAAATGTAAGTGCATATGAGGATAATTTTGTGTCTCTCTTGTCTGCTATATTCCTTACTTTGGCTAACAGCTTTCAACATCATGCTGTGACTATGTGAGGGGGATACATAGGCCTTCAACGTGGCATGTAAATAGATTTCACTTCAATTTAGGTATTACTGACT
>NW_026588721.1:0-18135 GCF_907164565.1 Psammomys obesus | reverse complement strand
CCCCCCTTTGGAATTTGGTTTAAGCAGGTTACACTGAGGCTGTTCCCGAGTCATCTGGAGACTATCTTGTGCTGCCTTCTTCATTGTTTCCTGTGTTTGAAAATAGATCTTATAATGACCTTTCTGGATGCGGTGAGCATTTCTTGCCTAACCGGAAGGGAATCGGGCTGGGTTAAAAACACAAAGAAATCAGAGTAAGAAATATCTCAGAAGTAAGGACACGGTGGCCTTTGAGGGACCCTCTTGACAGCTGAGTAAGTAACTACCAGAGGTGATGGCATTAGCTGTATTATTTAGTTTTTAACTGACTTTTAAGATGACACAAATTTTTTTTGCAGTGATTTATTTTTATTTATATTTTTATTAAGTATAGTTTATACACTTTGTATCCCACCTGTAGCTCTCTCCCTCCTCCCCTCCTGATCCCACTCTCCCTCTCTCTTCTCCATCCATGCCCCTCCCCCAGTCCACTAATAAGGGAGGTCCTCCTCCCCTTCCTTCTGATCCTAGTCTATCAGGTCTCATCAGTAGTGGCTGCATTGTCTTCCTCTGAGGCCTGGTAGAGCTGCTCCCCCCTCATGGGGAGGTGATCAAAGAGCAGGCCAATCAGTTCATGTCTGAGACAGTCCCTCTTCCCATTACTTCGGGACCAAGTTGGACACAAAATTGCCATGGGCTACATCTGTGCGGGGTCTTAGGTTATCTCCATGAATGGTCCTTGGTTGGAGTATCAGTCTCAGAAAGACTCTTGTGCCTAAATTTTTTGTGTTGTTCTCCTTGTGGAGCTCCTGTCCCCTTGAGGTCTTACTATTTCCTACTTCTTTCATAAGATTCCCTGCACTCTGCCCAAAGTTTGGGTGTATCAAGGCTGCATCTGCCTTGATACCCTACAGGTCAGAGCCTTTCAGAGACCCTCTGTGGCAGGCTCCAGTCCTGTTCCCTGTTTTCTCCCTTTTCTGATATCCATCTTTTCCTTTCTGAATGAGGATTTACCATCTTATCCAGAGTCCTCCTTCTTGATTAGTTTCTTTAGGTGTACAGATTTTAGTATGTTTATCCTATATTATATGTCTAATATCCACTTATGAATGAGTATATACTGTGTGTGTCTTTCTGAATCTGGGATACGTCACTCAGGATGATCTTTTCTAGTTCCCACCATTTGGATACAAATTTCACGATCTCCTTGATTTAATTGCTAAGTAATATTCCACTGTGTAAATATACCACAATTTCTGTATTCATTCCTCAACTGAGGGGCATCTGGGTTGTTTCCAGCTTCTAGCTATTAAAATTAAATCTGCTACGAGCATGTTTGAGCAAATGTCCTTGTAGTGGACAGGAGCATCATTTGGATATATACCTAGGAGTGGTATAGCTGGATCTTGAGGTAGCATTATTCCTTATTGTCTGAGAAAGTGCTAGATTGATTTCCAAAGTGGTTATAGAAATTTACATTCCCACCAGGAATGGAGGAGGGATCCCCTATCTGCACATACTCACATGTGTTGTCACTTGAGTTTTTGATCTTAGCCCTTCTGATGGGTGTAAGGTGAAATCTCAGATTCATTTTAATTTGCATTTCCCTGATGAGTAAGGACATCGAGCATTTCTTTTATTATTATTAGTATTATTATTATTATTATCATTATTATTATTATTTACACTTTATTCACTTTATATCCCCCATAAGCCCCTCCCTTATCCCCTCCCGATCCTACCCTCCCTCCCCATTCTTCACGAATGCCCCTCCCCAAGTCCACTGATAGGGGAGGTCCTCTTCTCCTTCCTTCTGATCTTAGTCTATCAGATCTCATCAGGAGCTGGCTGCATTGTCATCTTCTGTGGCCTGGTAGGGCTGTTCCCCCCTCAGGGGAAGGTGATCAAAGAGCAGGCGAATCAGATTATATCAGAGGCAGTTCCTCTTCCCATTACTATGTAACCCACTTGGACACTGAACTGTCATGTGCTACATCTGTGCAGGGGTTCTAGGTTACCTCCATGAATAGTCCTTGGTTGGAGTATGAGTATCTCGGAAGTTCCCTGGGTTCAAATTTTCAGGTTCTGTTGCTCTCATTTCTTACATAAGATTCCAGGCACTCCGCCCAACAGTTGGCCATAAGTCTCAGCATCTGCTTTGATAGTCTGCAGGGCAGAGGCTTTCAGAGGCCCTCTGTGGCAGGTTCCTAGGTTGTTTCCTGTTTTCTTCTTCTTCTGATGTCCAACCTCTTTGCCTTTCAGGATGGGGATTTAGTGTTTTAGTCAGGGTCCTCTCTCTTGATGAGTTTCTTTAGATGTACAGATTTTAGTGGGTTTATCCTATGTTACATGTCTATATGAGTGAGTATATACCGTGTGTGTCTTTCTGCTTCTGGGACAGCTTACTCAGGATGATCCTTTCTAGGTCCCACCATTTACCTGCAAATTTCATGATTTCCTTATTTTTTATGCTTAGTAATACTCCATTGTGTAGATGTACCACAATTTCTGCATCCATTCTTCAATTGAGGGGCATCTGGGTTGTTTCTAGCTTCTGGCTATTACAAATAAAGCTGCTACAAACATGGTTGAGCAAATGTCCTTATTGTGGACTTGAGCCTCTTTTGGATATATGCCTAGGAGTAGTATGGCCGGATCTTGAGGAAACGCTATTCCTAGTTGTCTGAGAAAGTGCCAGATTGATTTCCAGAATGGTTGTACCAGTTTACATTCCCACCAGCTGTGGAAGAGGGTTCCCATTTTTCCACGACCTCTCCAGCATGTGTTGTCACTTGAGTTTTTCATCTTGGCCATTCTGATGGGTGTAAGGTGAAATCTCAGGGTCGTTTTGATCTGCATTTCCCTAATGGCTAATGAGGTTGAGCATTTCTTTAAGTGCTTCTCTGCCATTCGATATTCCTCTGTCGACAATTCTCTGTTTAGTTGTGTTCCCCATTTTTTAATTGAATTACTTGGTTTGCTGTTTTTCAGCTTCTTTAGTTCTTTATGTATTCTGGATGATAGCCTCTGTCAGATAATGGTTTAGTGAAGATCCTTTCCAATCTGTAGGCAGTCGTTTTGTTCTGACAACAGTGTCCTTTGCTTTACAGAAGCTTTTCAGTGTCATGGTGTCCCATTTATTGATTGTTGCTCTTAGAGCCTGTGCTGTTGGTGTTCTGTTCAGGAAGTTGTCTCCTGTGCCAATGAGTTCAAGGGTATTCCCCACTTTTTCTTCTAACAGGTTTAATGTGGATGACACATATTTTTGCAGTGATTTATTTTTGAAAAAAAAGGTGAATATTGAAAATGCTTTTTGCATTTTCCTAAGTTTATTTTGAGCTCTCAGGCATTTCTAATAAGGACTTCCTGTGGTTTCAGCAGGTTCTCACACCGAGAAACAACAGTATGAGCAGGCTAGAGAGATAGCTCAGTGTGTAGAATGCTTGCTATGCAACCCTGAAGACCTGAGTTCAAATCCCGAAAGCCCATAAAAAGCTGGGTAGTAAGCATTTATAATCCAGTGTTCCTAAGGTGAGATACAAAAAAGTGCTACGAAAATCACAGGAAATCCAGCTTATTGTATGTATCAGAAAAACAAGGGGATTCTATTTTAAACAATGCAGAATGTGAGGATGGGCATCCAAGGTTGAACTTGTCTTCTGACCTCCCTCCACCCATACACAGTGCGACATGTGCACCTACACACACACACATATGTGCATTCACCCACAAACACATGCATCAATCACGTCTACTCATGTAATCACACACACACACACACACACACACAAATAAAAGAACAATGTGATGACTACCTCTCTGAGCATGGAACCTGAAGTCAATGTCCTGCCTGTTTCCCCTGTCTGCTCGGGCCTGGACTGGTGGCAGCCCAAGGAGGAGTCTCTGGGGACCTAATTGTAGTTGTATAACTGCATAGAGAACTCTTGGTCTGCTCTCCATGCAATAAGCATATTTCGGTTTCGAGGCATTCAGCCTCACTTTAGAGTGGTTGTGGCATCTATTGTGTCACTCTAACAAACATATAGAACAAACGATTTGAACACATTTTCCCATTAGTGTGTATGATATAAGTATATGTGTGTGTGTGTGTATATATATATGTATATATAATTTCATCATTTTATTAGTTATTTCACATAATGTATTTTAATCATATTCACTGCCTTCCCCAACTCCTTCAAGATCTATCCCCAAACGTCTTTTTTTCCTTTGGTTTTTTGAGACAGGGTTTTTCTGTGTATCTTTGACTGTCCTGGATTCACTTTGTAGACCAGGCTGGACTCAAAATCACAGCAATCCACCTGCTTCTGCCTCCCTGAGTGCTGGTATTAAAGATGTGCACTACCATGCCTGGATATTCTGGCTTTTTTAAAAAATTAAATCAAGTAGTTTACATTGTCCACATATACCCTTGCATGTGTAGTTTTCAATGGGGGCGTGAAATGGAAAGAGAAGGTAGACAAAAAAGGCTCATCCATAATTAAGTTACTATTGGCTTAAAAAAAGAGAGTCGGTTTTCCATTACCACATTTTTTAAAAAATATTTCTCACCTTTTATTAAGAATTTTTGATGGTCATTTTGGGCCCACTTGGCTTTTCTATCTTTCTTGTAATGGCTCCTTATTTGGATCTCCCTCAGTGTCTCTCGGTCCCTCAGTCTTGTTCTCTATCTCTGTTTCTAAGACCCTCCTTCCTTATCACCCTCCCTCCCACCCTCACTACCTCCTTCCGTCTGTCTCTCTGTCCCTCCCTGTCTCCCTCCCTTCCCTCTCTCTTTCCTAAGTTTGTGGGTACCTCCTGACAAAAGCTTGGCAAAGCTACCCCTTTCATAGCTACTGTTCCCATGTGGTTTAAACAGATATGGAGGCCTTCAGTCCATTCATAAGCTGGATAAAGGGAATGAAGAGGAGTGCCCAGGCCCCAGCCCTCACAACTGAGTGAGAACCTCTTCACATACCATTAAGGGATTAATCTGGGCAGGCGGTCCCACACCAGAAGCTGTGTATTAGTCATGGGAGGTGAACCTCACTGCAGTGGATACAGGGTCCTAAGACCCTGCAGGGCCCCGCTCTTCTTTCATACAGTGGCCCTGGCTCACCAAGCTGACCCTGGATGAATAGCTACCATGCATATCTTGTGGGCTGCCTCTCTTCTCTGTTACTCTAGGGCTGCTTTAGTACTCTCTGCCCCTGGCACCCTGGTCCTCTCCTATACACGCTTTTGTCTCCTGAGTCATAGCACTCATAGTCACTGGCAGATGGCCAATATCAGCCACTTTCACACGTTTGACACCCCCCATTGACCCTTTCTGGCTAAAAACTGTCTCCATCTGTCCTCCAGGCCCTCCACTTGTTGCACTCTCTTTCTTGTACATTTAGCAAAACCAAACAGCATGAGAAGGTTATATCATCAACTATTCCTCAAAAACATCTGAATGTGGTTCACTGACACTATCTTATTTAGTATTCCACCATCCATATTCCTTCTCCAGCCAGCTTTGTTCACTTGAAGACGTCCAGGACAGTAAGAGGCCCTCTGTCAAAAACCACACTTGATGACACCTGAGAAACAATACCTAAAGTGCACCTTGGCCTTGATAAGCATGTGCACCCAACTGTGCATAAAACACACACATGTACACACACAGAAAAAGTGTGTGAGAGAGACATACAGACAGAGAGAGAGACAGAGAGAGAAACATAAAGACAGACAGACTGAAACTCTTTTGATTTTACAAAGCAAGACTCAGGTACACTTGAATAGTTAGTACTTGGCAGTTTATGAAAAGTAATGAGCAAATAACATGAAGTTTACAAAGCTTGTAAATCTGTGTAATAAATGTACCACACAATAAAAGTATATATACACATAGTCATTCAATATGATGGAATTAAATTTTGGAATATATCAAAAAATATATTAAACATAAACATATTTAACAATTGGAGGTGGTCAAGCCTAGGCTATAATAGTATGACGAAGATTATGAAAGTTTGGGAAGCATTTCTAAAATGAAGTAGACTGAAAACCTGAATGCAGCTATGAGAATTTGAATGTAATTTTCCAGAGCTGAACAGAGACAAAAAAATAATGTAATTGAAGATTATTCAATTACATTATAAGAACTGAGTGAATAAGAACTGAGTGAATTACTAATCAGAACGTTTTGTTTTCTTATGATTAGTTACATTTATTTATTTAATTTTAGTGAGTGTGCATGTGTCTGTACAGGTATGTGCATGTGTGTGTAGGTGTCCCATGTGGGTGGTGAAAACCTAACAGACCCTCTTAACCACTCAAGTATATGTCCAGTCGTTTCACTGAGGGAGTGTTAAATGAAAACCTGGTATGGTGTCTTTAGGCCCAGGATGTTCAGCGCTGTTATAAGCTGAGTTTGCAATCATGGTTTGTCTGGCAGCAGCCATTTTGTGGGCATTTGCTCCACTCTGAGAAGGAGCACAGCCCTGGCCACTCTGTGTTCTCTCTCTAACTCTCTCTCTCTCTCTCTCTCTCTCTCTCTCTCTCTCTCTCTCTCTGTGTGTGTGTGTGTGTGTGTGTGTGTGTGTGTGTGAGACAGAGTGAGAGAGAGAGCTGAGGGTGGCAGTGAATAACAGAAGGAACCCGTTTCCTGACACAGCAGAGAGGACACTTGCACATGCAAGTTCACAGCAGTTGTGACAACATGTCTGAGGTCTGTGTAAGCTCGAGGAAACAAATGTAGAGTTACGCATGAGTCCCACATCTTGCTGACAGGCCATTTGCAGTTGCTAGCTGCTGGGGAAGGGAGAGTCAGCTGTCTTTTAAGGTGCAGTCCCTGACAGGTTGACCATGTTCCAGTGGATTGCTGCCCAGCCAAGAGTGCAGGGACAGCACAAGGAGGACTTGATGAGGCTAATTTAAGAACAAAATTAAAGGACACAAAGTTGGCTGGGTAGGAAAGGGTGAGTGGCTCTGAGAGGCTTTGCCAGAGGGTGGGGAAGGAATATGATCAACATGCATTTTACAAAATTATCAAAAAACTCACAATGACCCCAGCACCAGATTCAAGAAGCATCCTTCTGAATGGCTGCTGAGGGCTTTCGGGATGCAGACGACTCCCAAAATACAGACAACTTCTGCTGCCCTTGGCTGCCACTCGGAGGTTGAAGGTGAATCCCTATTGCTGAAGACACCATACAGCAGCTGGAGGGAGCATGAAAGTCCCCTTCTGTGTCTAGCCTCCATGCTACAAGAACATGCAATGCAAGCTGTGAAGGAGGGAAGCAACTAACAGTACTACCCACTACCACCATCTTTGAACCACAGCAATGACCGGCATGAAATATGCATAGAAGTGTAAGAAGCGACACTCACAAGTGGGTGGTAACCAACAGCTTTCTATCTGGACTCTTAGAGGTCAATCACAGGATGAAAACCATCCCTGGTACTAGAAACCTAAACAGCACCCTGGGGCTAGTGGCGTCATGGACCTTAGAGGAGAATCTACTGGAATCTGCAGGAAGTTTTCTCCTGCACCAATGAGTTCTAGGATATTCCCCACTTTTTTTTTTTTCTAGCCGATTTAATGTGTCTGGTTTTATGTTGAGTTCTTTGATCCACTTGGACTTCAGTTTTGTGCAGGGTGATAAGTATGGATCTATTTGCAGTTTTCTACATGTAGACATCCAGTTAGACCAGCACCATTTGTTGAAGATGCTGTCTTTTTTCCATTGAATGGTTTTGGCTTCTTTGTCAAATATTGAGTACTCAAAGGTGTGTGGGTTTATTTCTGAGTCTTCTATGCGGTTCCATTGATCCTCTTTTCTGTTTTTATGCCAATACCATGCAGTTTTTATTACTATTGCTCTGTAGTACAACTTGAGATCCGGGATGGAGATACCTCCAGATGATCTGTTGTTGTACAGGATTGTTTTGGAGATTCTGGGTTTTTTGTTTCTCCATATGAAGCTGAGAATCTTTTTTTCAAGGTCTGTAAAGAATTGAGTTGGTATTTTGATGGGGATTGCATTGAATCTGTAGATTGCTTTTGGCAGGATGGCCATTTTCACAATGTTAATCCTACCAATCCATGAGCACGGAAGATCTTTCCATCTTCTGAGATCTTCTTCAATTTCTTTCTTCAGAGACTTGAAGTTTTTCTCAAACAGGTCTTTCACTTGCTTGGTTAGTGTCACCCCAAGGTACTTTATGTTATTAGTGGCTATTGTGAAGGGTGTTGTTTCCCTAATTTCTTTCTCGGCCCTTTTGTCTTTGGTATAGAGGAGGGCTCCTGATTTTTTTGAGTTGATTTTGTATCCTGCCACTTTGCTGAAGGTGTTTATCAGTTGGAGGAGTTCTCTGGTTGAATTTTTGAGGTCGCTCATGTATAGTATCATATCATCTGCAAATAGTGACACTTTGACCTCTTCCTTTCCGATTTGTATCCCCTTGATCTCCTTTAGTTGTCTTATTGCTCTGGCTAGGACTTCAAGAACTATGTTGAAGAAGTATGGAGACAGTGGGCAGCCTTGTCTTGTCCCTGATTTCAGTGGGATTGATTTAAGTTTCTCTCCATTGAGTTTGATGTTGGCTATAGGCTTGCTGTATATTGCCTTTACTGTGTTTAGATATGTATCTTTTATCCCTGATCTCTCCAAGACTTTAAACATGAATGGGTGTTGGACTTTGTCAAATGCTTTTTCCGCATCTAAGGAGATGATCATGTGCTTTTTCTACTTCAGTTTGTTTATGTGGTGGATTACATTGATGGATTTCCATATGTTGAACCACCCTTGCATGCCTGGGATTGAAGCCTACTTGGTCATGGTGGATGATAGCTTTGATGTGTTCTTGGATTCAGTTTGCAAGTGTTTTATTGAGTATTTTTGCGTCAATGTTCATAAGAGAGATAGGTCTGAAGTTTTCTTTTTTTGTTGGGTCTTTGTGTGGTTTAGGTATCAGGGTGACTGTCGCTTCATAGAATGAGTTCGGTAATGTACCTTCTGTTTCTATTTTGTGGAATAGTTTGAGGAGAATTTGTGTGAGCACTTCTTTGAAGGTCTGGTAGAATTCCGCACGGAAGGCTTCTGGCCCAGGGCTTTTTTTGGAGGGGAGACTGTTAATGACTGCTTCAATTTCCTTGGGGGATATAGGGCTATTCAGTCTTTCTACCTGATCTTGACTTAATGTTGGAAGATGGAATCTATCAAGAAAATTGTCCATTTCATTTAGGTTTTCAAATTTTGTGGCATATAGGCTTTTGTAGTATGACCTAATGATTGTTTGAATTTCCTCAGTGTCTGTAGTTATGTCACCCTTTTCATTTCTGATTTTGCTGATTTGCATAGATTCTCTCTGCTTTTAGTTAGTTTGGCTAACGGTTTGTTTATCTTGTTGATTTTCACAAAGAACCAGCTTTTTGTTTCATTGATTCTTTGAATAGTTTTATTTGTTTCTAACTGATTGATTTCAGCCCTGAGTTTGATTATTTCCAGCTGTCTGCTCCTCTTGGGTATATCTGCTTCTTTTTTTTCTAGGGTTTTCAGTTGGGCCATTAAGTTGTTTGTATGTGATGTTACAGATTTCTTCTTACAGGCACTTAGTGGTATAAATTTTCCTCTGAGCACTGCTTTCAATGTGTCCCATAAATTTGGGTATGTTGTGCCTTCATTTTCATCGAATTCTAGGAAGTCTTTAATTTCTTTCTTTATTTTTTCCTTAACCCAGCTGTCATTGAGTAGCAAGTTGTTCAGTTTCCATGTGCGTGTCGGCTTTTTGTTATTTCTGTTGTTGTTGAGGTCCATCTTTAGTCCATGGTGGTCAGATAGAATACAAGGGATTATTTCAATCTTTTTGTATCTGTTGAGGCTTGCTTTATGACCAACTATATGGTCTATTTTGGAGAAGGTTCCATGCGGTGCTGAAAAGAAGGTATATTCTTTTGAGTTTGGATGAAAAGATCTGTAGACGTCTATTAGGTCCATTTGATTTAGGGTCTCTGTAAGTGTTTTTATTTCCCTATTTGTTTTCTGTCTAGTTGATCTGTCCCTTGGTGAGAGTGGAGTGTTGAAGTCTCCCACTATTAAGGTATTAGGATCAATGTGTGATTTAAGCTTTAATATTGTTTCATTTACGAATGTAGATGCTCTTGTATTTGGGGCATAGATATTCAAAATTATGATGTCCTCTTGGTGGATTTTTCCTTTGATGAGAATATAGTTGCCCTCCTTATCTTTTTTTATTAACTTGGGTTGAAAGTCTATTTTATTAGATATTAGGATGGCTACTCCAGCTTGTTTTCTGGAACCATTTGCTTGAAAAACATTTTTCCAGCCCTTTACTCTGAGGTAGTGTTTATCTTTATTGCATAGGTGTGTTTCTTGGATGCAACAGAATGTTGGATCCTGTTTCCGCAAGCATTCTGTTAGTCTGTGTTTTTTTATTGGGGAGTTGAGTCCGTTGATGTTGAAAGATACTAGTGACCAAGAATTGTTGCTTACTTTTGTTGTGGGGTTGGTGGTGTTACTGAGTTTCATTGCTTGTATTCTTTTGATTTTTTTGTTGTGTAGTTATCTATTTCCTCTGTTTCCTTCGATGTAGTTGTTTTCTTTGTTATGGAGTTTCCCTTCTAGTAACTTCTGTAGAGCTGGGTTACTATGTAGATATTGTTTAAATTTGGTTTTGTCTTGGAATATCTTGAATTCTCCGTCTATGTTGATTGAAAGTTTTGCTGGGTATAGTAGTCTGGGTTGGAATCTGTGGTCCCTTAAGGACTGTATGATTTCTGTCCAGGCCCTTCTGGCATTCATAGTTTCTGTTGAGAAATCTGGTGTGATTCTGATAGGTCTACGCTCATATGTTACTTGGCCTTTTTCCCTTGCTGCTTTTAATATCTTTTCTTTGTTCTGTAGGTTCAGTGTTTTGACTATGATGTGACGTGAAGAATTTCTTTTCTGGTCTAGTCTACTTGGTGTTCTGTAGGCCTCTTGTATGTTTACGGCCCTCTCCTTCTTTAAGTTGGGAAAGTTTTCTTCTATAATTTTCTTGAAAATATTTTCCGGACCTTTGAGCCTGATGTCTTCTTCTTCTCCTACTCCTATTATTCTTAGATTTTGTCTTTTCATGGTGTCCTTGATTTCTTGGATGTTTTGTGTTTGGAACTTTTCTGATTTTATTTTTTCTTTTAGAGATGTGTCAATTTCTGCTAGTGTATCTTCAGCTCCTGAGATTCTTTCTTCCATCTCTTGTATTCTGTTGGTGATGCTTACCTTTGTAGTTCCCGATCTTTTCTCTATGTTCTCCAGCTCCTGGTTTTTCTCTATTTGTGTTTTCTTTATTGATTCTTATTATGTTTTCATGTCTTGCACCATTTCCTTCATCTGTTTGAATGTGAAGTCCTGCTTTTCAATGACAGCTTCTGTTTTTTTGTCTGTTTCCTCTCTATGTATCACTAATTGTGCCTCTACTTCTTTAGCTATAATTGCCTGTATTTCTATGAGAGCTTTGTTTATTTCTTCTTTATTTGCCTTTATTTGTGTGGACATTTCTTTGAGAGCTTTGTGCATTTCTTCTTTGTTTGCCTCAATTTTCATGGTCATTTCTCTCAGAGCACGATTTGTTTCCTCTTGGTTCATCTCGATTTCTTTGGCTATTTTTCTGAGGGCCTTGTTCATTTCATCTTTATGGGCCTGTAATAGCTGGAGAAACATATTTTTTCCGGTCGTTTTCTTGTAAATCTAGTGAACTGAAGTGTCCATTGTTTTGTGGGGTTACTGGTGAGGTCATTATGTCCTGATTTTTGTTGGGAGTGTTCTTACGTCTGCCTCTAGCCATCTGGTTATTTATAACCCTCACTGTTTGTTCCTCAAGTTTGTAGTTCGGGCCATGATCGTCTCTTTCTTTCTCTGGACTGTTTTTTCAGGAAGATGAGAGAGGTTCACTGGTTTGGGAGTATGCGTTGTGGTTTCAGTTTTGCCTAAGTAAGGACTGTGATGCTGGCGCTATTCGCATGCGCTTTTAGCAGGCTCAGTGTGCATGCGCGGGTTCTTGACTATTGCAGTGGCCTGCAGGCCACTATTATGCAGTTCTGTCTGAGATCCAGGGATTGTTTGCCTGGATTGCACTGGTGGACCCACATGGCAGAGGCTTCAATGTTGGGGTCACTATCCCAAGAATCCCTATGATGCCCACACTAGGGGTATGGGTGGCAGGGATCTCGTCTGGTTGCTTCTGTGGAGAGGCCCTAGGTCTGGGGCAAACTCTCCCTAAAAGGCTCACTCACTCTCTTGTAGGACCAGTTGGAATGCACAGGGGTTCCCCTTGCTCTCTACTCTTTGATTTGGTCCTGCTGCGGAAGTGCACGGGTAGGCTAACAGTCAGCTCTGTGACACTGTGGCCGCAGGACTCGGTATCCACCTTTCCTGTGTGCTGCCTCTCTGTCCTTTCCCTCTGCCATGAGGGGTTATGTTGACTGGTCCCGGGGTAGCTCAGGAAAGAGTTACGTTGAGTGTTCTCAATCCCAGATCCCGGGTCCAGATCTCTCTGCCAGAAGCAGCCTGGCAGAAGAGGAACCTATGTTTGCTGATCCCTAGAGAGTACCAGGTAGGGTTGAGTGTCCTCAGATCCAGAGTTTGGGTTTCTCTGCTAGCAGCCGCTGGGTGTGCTGGAGAGGGGGTGCTGTGTCCTGTGGCAGGCTGCCTCTCTGTCCTTCCCCTCTGACCTTCCCCTCTGCTAGGGCAAGCTTATGGCGGTGTTCTCAGGGGAGTGCCAGCAGGAGTTGGGGCTTCTCAGTCGGATCCTGAGCCCTGAGCCGGCGTTTCTCTGCCAGGGGTGGGGGGGTCGCCGGTGATAGGACTTGGTGCTAGACCTTATTGCGCTGGACCCAGGAGAATATCAGGACGTATAGAATGACCACAGTCCCAGATCCCGAGCTGATGTTTGTTTGCTAGGAGCAGCCGGCAGCACTGGGGTCCCAGCACTGTGAAGCCACTGTGTGCCTCTTTATCCTTCTGCTCCGCCACGGCAGGGTTATGGCGGCATTTGGGGGAGTGCCCGAAAGGATTGGGTTTTCTCAGCCCCGATATCGGGTTGGGGTACAGACAATGTGGTCTGTGGCAGATTCTGCTGGCCGCCTTTTGCCTCCTCCCAAGAGGGAGTAGGGATTTTGACCTGGGCGCGCAGCTGCTCTCCGTGCACGGCGGGAGCTCAGTTGTGATGGGGGCGGGTACCCGAGGTCAGTGAGACCTTCCAGGGAAAGACTGGGTGACCCGTGATCAGACTCGCAACTTTCCTTCCCCGTGGGGTCTTCTTGCGACTGGGATTCATAGTCTCTGGCCCCCTTGTGCCCACCGATCAGCCTGGGAAAGTGATCAGGACAAGCAGGCTTGCAGCTCCAGCGTGGAAACCCAGGGTAACCGGGTAACCCAGTTACCCGGGATCTCTTCAGGGTTCTGGCTGGGCAGCTGAGAGTGGACCCGCCTGATTCCCATGCTGTGGAAGCCTCCCCTCACCTGGGAAACACGATAGCTGTAGTTTTAGGGCCCAGAGTTCAGTCTCCTGGTCGCTGCACGGAGTGTGTTGTCCAGCTTCTCAGACACACTGTTCTCCTGGCGCGGCCATCTTGCCCCCCCCCCCCCGGCTCTTGACAGTCAATTTCTACAGGCCAGTTTAATATTTCAGCAAGGTGCTATCAAGAGACATAAACCCTAAGCACATAACCAATATACAATTTAAAACACTAATAGAGAGAGCAAAAGCCTCTAAAGAAATGCTCCCAACTCTGGGTGTGGAGGAGCATAAGACAGCCACCAAATATATACAACACAAAAGAAGAACCACAAACACACACACATGAAGAACCCTTGTGAGGATGTTTGCCATGGTGGAAGGATAAACACAAAAAATAGAAGATGGGCTCTTGGAAATTACCTGAGGATACCTAATGTTCCCTTTATACATAAGGATGTCCAACATGGTTATCATTATGAGGAGCAAATGACGTTACATTTGCCTCATTTAGTGTGTGTGCTTTTGGAGCAAGTGTATGTGTGTGTGTGTGTGTGTGTGTGTGTGTGTGTGTATACATGATTTCCCATGGTCACAATATACTTGCGGAAATCAGAGCAAAGCTTTAAGGACTTGGTTCTCTCTGGATCCCAGGCCAGCTTAAGCCTTTACTTTCTGAGCTGTCTTGTCAGTTCCAGGAAATGAAGTGTTAAAATCACACCAGGCACAAAATGAAGGTTATACAGTCTCTCAGTGCTGGCCACACAGTTCTGAATTTCCAGCTCTGGGAGATTTAAACAAGAGGTGCCCTACAAGTTCCAGGCCATCCTGGCCATCCTGGCCATCCTGGCTACAGAGTGAGACCCTGCATAAGAAAATCAGAAGAAAACAAAACAACAGAACAAAACCCAGGACTAAGACATCAGTGAAAGGATCTCCTTGGGAGTAGGCTGGCTTTAGTCACATAACTGAGGATGACCTTGAATGTCAGTGCTAGCTTCCTCTACTGTCAAAGGCTGTGATGAGACACATGTCTGGTTTGATAAATATAAGTTATTTTTTTCTGTGATGAGATAGGATTCTTTTCTGTAACTCAAGCTCCAGGAACTCACTCTCCCACATACACACTGTAGCCCAAGGTTTGCCTTCTCCATCATGATATTACAGAGAGAAGCCACCAGGGCCAACACTGACCTTACCTTTATGGACAATTGTCTTTGGGTGGGACACAAAAACTGTTCAGAAAAATGCCAAAAACAGCAATGAAGAGAAATGTGCTGCTTCAGATCTCACAGGAAGAGCAACAGCCTTGTGCTAAGCTCTGGAACAGACTCAGGTAAACAAGGGGACAGTATGTGTGATTTCCAAGGTGCCCAAGTTGTCATAGTCACCCAAGTTGTTTCTCCTCTAATTACTTCAGTGTCACTGGCTTTGACTATTTCATTCCTTAGAAGAGTTTCTAGGGCATTACTCCTTGCCTTCTTCTACTGCTGTTGGGACAGTTGTGGCAATGTGTTCACATGGAGAAAACCTCTGAACTGAAAACAATCCCCCACATTAAAACTGAGTGCTGCTAACTCAGGCAGTCTCACAGTGGAGGAAGGCCTGCCACCTGGGCTGGTAAGCTCTAGTCCCAGGTCTGTCTCACCTTACCACACCCCAGTCAATCCGAGCAAGGGGCCTATGGGCAAATGATTCACCTGTTGCCAACAGTTAGTAATGTTTCCTTCAGCTAAGGGTGCATGACTGACTTCTTTTTAGTACTTCAGTGCAACTGAACCCTTTGGTGACCCTCTTTCCTCCTGCATCCACTTGATGCAACAGCATCCACGGCCCCAACCTGACTGCACAGAAGTTCCCTGTGAAGGACAATGAGGTCCCAGGAGTTGAACAGGAATTCCGAGCTAAACATGCATGCATGCACAGGCGTGGATTCTAACATGGTTATACGGTGTGCTGTGTAGAAAACTTGGCTTGCACACAGAATTTCAGCAGCATATTGTTGCTTTTCTGTTTCCACCATGCAACCGCATCGCCCCCCAAAGTGGGAAATTAGCACTAGCTTGTGTGTAGTCACCCTGTCACACAATCACAGAGCCAGTGATTGCCTTCAGAACAAAGAAAACAAATGTACACCTCCTGAAAAAGACCCAGGAAAACTCAGTCCAAGACCTCAGGCCTGCTACAGATGGACAGCCCCACCCCATGCTTTCTCAGATTTAGTGACCTTCACCTTGGTTTCAGGCGCATTCATGCTTCTGGCAAGCAGCCCCCTGTGTAGAGAAAGGCACACGATCAAGAGTCAAGTTATGAGAAAATTAGGAGGCTGGATACACTGTGTGTTCCTGTCAGTTTTTCTCTTTCTGCTCAACTCCTCAAGGACACTTAGCTGACAAGGCCAGGCACCTTTTACAGAGGGTTTCACCATAGCATAACATTTAAAGTGTTGTGTTATACCTTGGAGGTCAAGAAAATGAATCTTTACACACTTTAATGAGCTTACAAAAGTAATTTTAATGCAGGATTTTAAAAATGATCACCAAGGTAGAAGTCTATGATAAAGATATTACCCACCATTTAAACATAGGAATGTGGTGAAAATACGTGAAAGTCTGCATGATGCAAGCATCAGATTCACCTGACTCCATTACCAGCAAATTTTATACAGAACCTAAATGAAACCACCTGGAGGAGCAGGGGGGGAGGGGGAAGGAACAGAAAAAAAAATCAGAGATTATAAAAAATTATTCCATGCATCTAAGAAAACAATCAAGGGTGTGTAGCCAGAACTGATGGTAAGCACCTGTAGTTCCAATACATTGAGAAACTGGGGCAGAAGCATTACAGTAGAAGGCCAGAGTGGGCTCAAGTTTAAGTTCAAGGTCAGCCTGAGGAAGTTAGAGAGACCCTATCTCAAAACCCATAATCAATGAGAGGAAGCTAGTAGCCAAAGCATGCTGGCTCATATTCATATGCTGAGTACTTGGAAACCAGAGAAAGAAAGATAGCCTCAATTTAAAGGCTAGCCTGGATTGCATTCATGGCTCAATTTCAGCCAGGAAAACCCAAAGGAAGTCAATTTTCAAAACCCAAACACCCCCTTATATGAACAACCCTTAAATGGTAGCTATGGTCATGATCATCAGTGGATTGTCTACAGAGCACAGACAATGCCCTGGCTTCAATACTCACCACTGGCAAAGAAATGAAAAGTGACAAAGACAACCACAGTAGAGAAAAAATATTTGAAAAGAACATTGTCATAACCTCATAGCCAGTGTGGTAGCTACTAAAATCAAGGAGACAATGAGTGGTGTTGGTGAGGGAGGAGAGAAAATGGAAGGCTTCTAGCCGGTGGGAGGAAACCGCAACCCAGACACCAGATGGGGAAAACAGCTGATTTTGAAAAGACTCACTCCAGTGACTCCATTTCAGGGTTTCCATACCAAAGACTTTAGAAGCCTAGAGCTAAATTGTGACAGTCCAGGTAACACCCACTCACACCCCTTAGTCCAAAGGCAAAACCAACACTGAACTCCCAAAAGGAGGAATTCTAAAGCAATGGTGGCCTCTATGCATAGACATGCACATCCAAGGGGATCTCAACACGAACAGAGACTCCAGCTGAAAGCCTGAGAACAATGCTAAATCTGAGGGTGACAAAAGCCCAAAGAGCTGTGGGGTGACAGGCATCAAAAGAGTACTCCTGTTTAGACAAGGAAGGAAGAGATTATCAGGTTCTGGGGTGCAAGAAAGGGGGAAATTTTAATAGTTTCTCAAGAAGAACCGACTGCGAGAGCTCTGTCAGGCCTGTCATGAAGATACTTAACAGTGGAGATTTCTAAGGCATCAGAGTAGTCGAGGACTGCATTGGTTCATTTATCCCTGTTGCACCAGTATTGAGAACGAGATAAAGAAAGCAGGAGAAATAAGCACACCTGTTTCATGTCTCCACTGTGTGGAGATATTGACCTTGATGCCACAGAGCAACTTCCCACCTCCATTATGTGGTAGGAGTACCTATGGCTTGGAAATTAATGGGGATGACAAGGTCTAGAAGGGATAAAGGTCAGGTCAGCATGAAGGCCAGGCCTTAGAGGTCAGGTCCAGCCACGGACATTGTGAGCACATCTGGGTACTGGGTTTCTTGGAAAAACACTCTCCATCTCTTG
Organism: Psammomys obesus; assembly: GCF_907164565.1. Classification (NCBI taxonomy): domain Eukaryota; kingdom Metazoa; phylum Chordata; class Mammalia; order Rodentia; family Muridae; genus Psammomys; species Psammomys obesus. The sequence continues at coordinate 481 of NW_026588721.1, read as the reverse complement.
CCCCTGCCCCTGTGTGAAGTGGAACAAAATCTAGTGCCTCCTGGGCCAACCGTGCCTTGGAACCTCAGCCAGAAGGAGGGCTGGCTCCTCTGGCTTCAGCTCCAAGGCCTCCTGGTAGCTCTGGTCACCTTCAGAACCCAGGTTTTTCCCAGGGCTCACATGGCCTCCCTGGTTCAGGTTGCCCTGTTGGTTCTCAGTGTCATCCATGCTTTGAGCTTCTTCACGGGCACCACCTACCTACTGCAGCTGTGGCTCGCTGCTCAGGGTGAGAGCCACTGTCCTCTTCATAGTCCTCCAGAAGACAGTAGTAGTAGTCATTGTCATCATGGAAGTGCTCCATGCCCGAAGCTCTTCAGAAGCCTAGAAGCCAGTACTTTGCTGTGGTCTTTGGCAGCAACCTTGCCCTGGGAGCCTTTGGCAGATTAGGGCCACAAAGGCTCAGGTCCTCCTGTTTCAAGACTGCCATTGGCTCTCTGGGTGC
>NW_026588720.1:3405-6600 GCF_907164565.1 Psammomys obesus | reverse complement strand
GGGGGGGCTGCACCCACAGCGTCTGGACCAGAGTGGTGCCTACATCCGCCATCCCAGACAGAGACACACAGCTTCTGGTCCAGAGTGAGGCACCCAGCCTCCAGACCAGAACAGTGCCCCCAGGCGCCAACTCAACCTAGGTGCACATTCTCCAGGTCCAGAGCAGAGCAATCAGCCTTTGGCCCAGAGACTTGCTGAGTGCACCTCCCACTTTCTCAGACAGAACTGTGCGCCCCAGGATAACAGACTGAGTTTCCCTGTTGGGAGAAAACCCCATAACTAGGGAATCAGCAGTTTCTTCAAGAGGACTGTACATGGAAATTTAGTGAGCAGCAGCACACTAAATTTATAACAAGAAACCCAGCAGTGGGGCAGCTGTCTTGAGAAATTTTATGGGTAAGAGGAGATCCCCCCCTGCCTAACATAGACCACAGCTACTACTCAGGGCTATAAACCTGAGGTGAGCAGTGGCATCTCCGGAGAAACACTGGCCATACAGTGACCATAACCAAAAAGCAGAGAAGGACTCCTTCAGGAAAAATCATCTTCCGGCCAAGGGGATACTCCCTACCTCAGGACTCCAGGAAGCACAGAAACTAACAGCCAAAACCTAAATCAGCCCAATGGGTAGAGGTCAGCGTAAAGGCTCAACCAACAAAAGACAGAGCAATATGGCATCTCCAGAACCCAGCCATCCAGGGGCGAACAGCCCTGAACAATGCAGCATAATAGAAAATCAAGAAGATGACCTTACATCTATGTTGATGAAGAGAATAATAGAGGAAACAGATAAAATACGTAAAGAATTAGAGGAAGATAAAACCAAACAGATCATGGCTATCCGTAAAGAAATGGAGGAAGATAAAGACAAGCAAATTAGGGCCATCCGTGAAGAAATACGGGAAGATGCAGCCAAACAGCTTGTGGCCTTCAGAGAAGAAATAATTAAATCACTGAAAGAAATCAAAGAGACAGAGTTGAAGGAACTAAAAGAAAAAGAGGAAAATACAAGCAGACAGGTGAAGGAAGTAAACAAAACAGCTCAAGACCTGAAGATAGAACTAGAAAAATTAAAGAAAACACAAATGGAGGAAATAATGGAGAGGAAGAATTTAGGGAAGAAAACAGGAACTACAGAGGTAAGCATAACCAACAGAATACAAGAAATGGAAGAAAGAATCTCTGGTGTAGAAGATACAATGGAAGAAATCGATGTATCTGTCAAAGAAAATGTGAAATCCAAAAAATTCCTGACACAGACCGTCCAAGAAATCCAAGACAATATGAAAAGACAAAATTTGAGAATAATAGGAATAGAGGAAAAAGAAGACTCCCTTCTCCAAGGCCCAGAAAATATTTTCAACAAAATCATTGAAGAAAATTTCCCCAAGTTAAAGGAGAAGCCAATAAGGATACATGAGGCCTACAGAACACCCAACAAATTTGACCAGAAAAGAAAATCCTCCCGCCACATAATAATCAAAACAGGAAGTATACAGAACAAAGAAAAAATACTAAAAGCTGCAAGGGAAAAAGGCCAAGTAACATATAATGGCAAACCCATTAGAATCACACCTGACTTTTCAACAGAAACTATGAAAGCCAGAATGGCCTGGACAGATATCATGCAGACCCTAAGAGAACACAGATGTCAACCCAGGCTACTATACCCTGCAAAACTCTCAGTCCTCATAGACGGAGAAAACAAGATATTCAATGACAAAAACAAATTTCAACAATACCTACACACAAATCCAGCATTACAGAAGACACTGGAAGGGAAAATACAACCCAAGAAAATTAGCTGCTGTCAAGAAAACACAGGAAATAATTAACCTTACTACAGCAAAACAAAAAGCAACCAAGCACACAAACTTATGAACACAGCCAACATCAAAATCAAAGGATCTAACAGCCACTGGTCATTAATCTCTCTCAACATCAATGGACTCAACTCTCCAGTAAAAAGACACAGATTAACAGAATGGATACGTAAACAAAACCCAGCAATCTGTTGCATACAAGAAACACACCTAAGGCACAAAGATAGACATTACCTGAGGGTAAAAGATTGGAAGATGACTTTCCAAGCAAATGGACCCAAGAAACAAGCAGGAGTAGCCATTCTAATATCTGATAAAATAGACTTTCAACCAAAATTAATAAAAAGAGATGAGGAAGGACACTTCATACTCATCAAGGGAAAATTCCACCAGGAAGACATCACAATCCTGAACATCTATGCCCCAAATACAAGAGCACCCACATTTGTAAAAGAAACATTGATAAAATTTAAACCACATATAGATCCCCACACATTAATAGTGGGAGACTTCAACACCCCACTCTCAACAAAGGACAGGTCAACAAAACAGAAATTAAACAAAGAAACAATATCTCTGACAGAGGTCATGAATCAAATGGACCTCACAGACATCTACAGAACTTTACACCCAAACACAAAAGAATTTACCTTCTTCTCAGCACCTCATGGAACCTTCTCCAAAATAGACCATATAGTTGGTCACAAAGCAAGCCTCAACAGATACAAGAAGACTGAAATAATTCCTTGTATCCTGTCTGATCACCATGGAATAAAGCTGGACTTCAACAACAACAGAAATAGCAAAAAGCCTACACACTCATGGAAACTGAACAACTTGTTACTAAATGACAGCTGGGTCAGGGAAGAAATAAAGAAAGAAATTAAAGCCTTTCTAGAACTCAATGAAAATGAAGACACAACATACCCTAACTTGTGGGACACAATGAAAGCAGTGCTAAGAGGAAAGTTCATAGCACTAAGTGCCTTCAAGAAGAAATTCGAGACAGCTCATTCAAGCAACTTAATGGCCCACTTAAAAACCCTAGAAAAAGAAGAAGCAGACACACCAAAAAGGAGTAGACGGCTGGAAATAATCAAACTCAGGGCTGAAATCAATCAATTAGAAACAAATAAAACAATTCAAAGAATCAATGAAACCAAGAGCTGGTTCTTTGAGAAAATCAACAAGATAGACAAACCCTTAGCCAAGCTAACTAAAAGGCAGAGAGACACCACCCAAATCAACAAAATCAGAAAGGAAAGGGGGGACATAACTACAGACACTGAGGAAATCCAAACAATCATTAGGACTTACTTCAAAAGTCTATATGCCACAAAATTTGAAAATCTAAATGAAATGGACAATTTTT
>NW_026588720.1:0-3395 GCF_907164565.1 Psammomys obesus | reverse complement strand
GCCAAACCATCAATGGAAAAAAGATAGCATCTTCAACAAATGGTGCTAGTCTAACTGTATGTCTACATGTAGAAAAGTGAAATAAATCCATACTTTCATCCTGCACAAAACTAAAGTCCAAGTGGATCAAAGACCTCAACATAAAACCAGACACATTTAAATCAGTTAGAAGAAAATGTGGGAATACCCTAGAACTCATTGGTACAGGAGAAAACTTCTTGATCAGAACACCAACAGCACAGGCTCTAAGAGCAATAATCAATAAATGGGACCTCATGAAACTGAAAACTTTCTGTAAATCAAAGGACACCGTCATCAAAACAAAACAACTGCCTACAGATTGGGAAAGAATCATCACCATCCCTTTTTCTGACAATGGACTAAAGAAGTAGAAAAGCAGCAAACCACGTATTCCAATTAAAAAATGGGGAACAGAGCTAATCAGAGAATTCACTGTAGAGGAATATCGAATGGCAGAGAAACACTTAAAGAAATGCTCAATGTCATTAGCCATCAGGGAAATGCAAATCAAAACGACCCTGAGAATTCACCTTACACCCATCAGAATGGCCAAGATAAAAAACTCGAGTGAGAACATATGCTGGAGAGGCTGGAGAGAAAGGGTAACCCTCCTCCACTGCTGGTGGAATATAAACTTATAAAACTCTGGAAATCAATCTGGCGTTTTCTTAGACAACTAGGAATAGTGCTTCCTCAAGATCCATGCCTAGGCATATATCCAAAAGAGGTTCAAGTACACAATAAGGACATTTGCTCAAACATGTTTGTAGCAGCTTTATTTGTAATAGCCAGAAGCTGGAAACAACCCAAATGCCCCTCAAGTGAAGAATGGATGCAGAAATTGTGGTACATCTACACAATGGAATATTACTCAGCAATGAACAATAAGGAAATCCTGAAATTTTCATTAAATGGTGGGACCTGGAAAGGATCATCCTGAGTGAGCTATCCTAGAAGCAGAAAGAAACACACGGTATATGCTCACTTATATATACATGTAATATAGGATAAACCTACTAAAATATGTACATCTAAAGAAACCAATCAAGAAAACACACGGTATATGCTCACTCATACATACATGTAATATAGGATAAACCTACTAAAATCTGTACATCTAAAGAAACCAATCAAGAGAGAAGACCCTGACTAAAATGCTCAATCCCCATCCTGAAAGGCAAAGAGGAAGGACATCAGAAGAAGAAAACAGGAAACAAGCTAGAAATCTGCCACAGAGAGCCTCTAAAAGGCTCTGCCCTGCAAACTATCAAAGCAGATGCTGAAACTTATGGCCAACTGTTGGGCATTGTGTATGGAATCTTATGTAACAAGTGGGAAATAGTAAGATCTGGAGTGGACAGGAACTCCACAGGGAGAGTAACAGAACCAGAAATTTGAACACAAGGGTCTTCCCAGAGACTCATGCTCCAACCAAGTACCATGCATGGAGATAACCTAGAACCCCTGCACAGATTTAGCCCATGGCAGTTTAGTGCCCAAGTGGGTTACATAGTAATGGGAAGAAGGACAGCCTCTGACATAATCCAATTGGCCTGCTCTTTGATCACCTCCCCCTGAAGGTGAAGCATCCTTACCAGGCCACAGAAGACAACAATGCAGCCACTCCTGATGAGATTTATAGACTAAGATCAGAAAAAAGGAGAGGAGGACCTCCCCTATCAGTGGACTTGGGGAGGAGCATGCGTGAAGAAGGGGGTGCGAGGGTGGGATCGGAAGGGGATGAGTGAGTGGCTTATGGGGAAATACAAGTGAATAAAGTGTAATTAATAAAAATAAAAACCCACAGTCGTGTTTCTTAACTAAGTTGAGAAGACAAGAGAAAAGCGATGTCTAGCAAAGTACACAAAAGCTTATGAATGTTCACAAGGTAAGAACAGAAAGGCAAAGAACAGCATTGTGAACTAAATACAGAAAAACACATAGCAGTGTTAGTGATCTGAGTTCAGAAGAAAAAAGAAAAGTGATATCTAGCAAAGTACACAAGAGTGCATACACGTGTTTCCAAGGTAAGTACAGAAATGCAAAGAAATGCGTTGTGACCTAAGTATAAAAAAACACATAGCAATGTTTCTGACGTTGATAAGAGAATAGAAAACTGATATCTATCATAGAGGAGAAGAGCACATAAACATGATTTAAAGGAAAGAACAGAAACATAAGAAACAGCTTTGTGAACTAAGTATAGAAAAACACAAAGCAATGTTTCTGAAGTAAGTTGAGTAGAAAACAGAAAAGTGTTGTCTAGAAAAGTACACAATAGCACATAAACCTGTTTCCAAAGTTAAAGCAGAAACACAAAGAACAGCATTGTGAATTAAGTACAGAAAAACACATAGCCCTGATTCTGAACTAAGATGAGAAGAAAACAGAAAACTGGTAGTTAACATAGTAGAGAAGAATGCAGAAACATGTTTTCAAAGTAATAACAGAAATGCAAGGAACAGCATTGTGAAGTTAGTACAGAAAAATACATAGCAATGTTTCTGAAGTTGAGAAGAAAACAGAAAAGTGATATCTAGCAATTTCCACACAAGAGTGTATAAACTTCTTTACAAGGAAGAACAGAAACGCAAAGAACCACATTGTGAACTAAGACAGAAAAACATATAAGAGTGTTTCTGTAGTAAGTTGAGAAGAAAACAAAAAACTGGTATCTAGCAATGTATAGAAGAGCACATAAACATCTCTCCAAGGAAGGAACAGAAACGTAAAGCACAGCATTGTGAACTAAGTACAGAAAAACACATAGCAATGTTTCTGAACTAAATTGAGAAGAAAACAGAATAGTCATATCCAACATAGTAGAGAAGAGCACATAAACATGTTTTCAAGGTAAGAACAGAAACACATTGTGAAGTAAGTATTGTGAGCTAATTACAGAAAAACATATAGCCGTGTTTCTTAAGTAAGATGAAAAAATACAGTAACGTAATATGTATCAAAGTATACCAGCAGGCTTGAAAGTGTTTACAAGGAAAAACAGAAATGCAAACAACAGCATAGTGAGCAAATTAAAAAGAAGACATATCAGGGTTTCTGTATTAAATCTAACCCTAACACTAGCATAAGAATAACCCTAACCCTTGCATAACACTAACCCTAACCATAAAACAACGTTAACTCTAACACTAATCCTAACCCTGACCCTAACCCTAACACTAGCAAAACCCTAACCCTAACCCTAACAAATACCATAACCATAACCATAACCATAACCATAACCATAACCCCACCACAACCCTAATTTTAACCCTACTGGAAACCTAAACCTAAACCTAACCCTAGCAAAACCCTAACCCTAACCCTAACCCTAACCCTAACCCTAACCCTAACCCTCACTGTAGCACAACCCT
>NW_026588719.1:1064-1781 GCF_907164565.1 Psammomys obesus | reverse complement strand
GACTGGGAGCTGCCTGAACTCTTATCCTCAGATAACTTAATATTTTCTTCCAGGCTCTCAGCTCCACCAGCACTTGCTGAGTGACCCAGGACAAGCCTAATAACCTCCACCAAGCTTCTTCCTTTTTTTTAAGCTATCGGATTTGAACTTAATTAGTCTATGGCCTGTTTTCAGAAATTAAATTTTCTAGTAATCCCAAGTAGGAAAATGGTCTCCCATGAAAGTTTCTGTATTTGCCAATCATTTAATTTATCGATGTTTCACAGATCAGCAGCGGCCGTGAAATTAATTCCAACTCAGAAAAGGGTCATAGCCTGGGGACAAGGAACAAGTTATGGGCAGACAAACTAGGGTCTCTTTAAAGTACAAAAGGTGTGTTCTCTGTCACCATCATTTTGTTGGTTGCCAAGAATGTCAAGTGGCTGAGTGTTTTTTAGGGCCTTGCTATTTATATGTATGGAGACAGGCCAGATGGGGCCTTATCTGTGACACAGATGTATGAAGACTCGGGGAAGGCAAGAACACTATAGAAACAAAATACAGAAGTGGGGACCAGGAAAAGGCAGCAGACGATGGCCTGTAAATGTTCCTCCATTTGTTAATAGGTGCAGAACTAAGAAAGGTCAGGGTCTGTAGCTTCCACCTTGAAACCACTTCAATGTTTTATTATTATTATTATTATTATTATTATTATTATTATTATTATTATTATTATTA
>NW_026588719.1:0-1054 GCF_907164565.1 Psammomys obesus | reverse complement strand
TATTATTATTATTATTATTATTATTATTATTATTATTATTATTATTAGCTGTGGCAAATTACAGGTAACGAAAAGTCCTCTCTATTATGTTCTTTTCAAATACATTCTTATTTTTTTGGCATGTAGAAAGCCAGGAGAGGGCATCCGATGCCCCTGGAAACAGTGTGACACAAGTTAGTTACCATGAGGGTGCAAGGAACTACGTCAGGGAAGAGGAAACAAGGTTTTCTTGCTTAAGAAATCGCCCAGCTGGCCGGGAGTGGTGACACACGTGCCTGTGATCATAGCCCTTTGGGGAGGCAGAGGTAGGCAGGTGTCTGTGAGTTCGAGGCCAGCCTGCTCTACAAAGAGCACAGGATGGCCAGAGAAACACAGAGAGCTCCTGTCTCAAAAACCTAAAGTGTGTGTGGGGGAGGGTGCCCAAGGCTTCCAAAAGGATGGACAGTGGATTTGTTTCCCTGCCAGGGAACTTTGTTTCCCTCCAGCTCTGCCAGGCTGGAGATTCCTGCTTCTTGGATCAAGTCTCTAGCTCCCAAATGAGGAATGTGCTTTTGTTTGTTCGTTTGTTTTTGAGATTCTGAAGAACAAAATTTAAACAAAACAAACTAACAACACCACCAAAAAAAAAAAAAAAAAAAAAAAACGGGACGCGTTACTCGCGGTTCAGAACCTTCTCTGGGGGCTGCAGGTCCCTCCAGGTTTAAAAGCGAGTTTTTAAAAGATCCAGAAACCTCTTTGGCACAATCTGGGGCTTTATCTAAGGCCAACCCTCTGCAAGAAGAGCCAAAGGCTCTTTAGGAAACTGGGGGAGGTGGTTAAGTCTGTCAGTGTTCCCAGCAGCGGACTAGGCACAGCTTGCACATGGGGGAGGAGGATGGGGACAGAGGTGGAGGAGGTTCTGGGTCATAGTGACCTGAGGCCTTGCTTTCTCTTTAACTGAGGCTCTTTTGTTGGAGACTATTGGACTGTTAATTCAAGCTGGCCCTGTTGCTCTCTCAGATCTCTCTGCCCAAGATAAAAAGATACCACAGCTAAAAATCTTGGAGGAATAGAA
>NW_026588718.1:0-2491 GCF_907164565.1 Psammomys obesus | reverse complement strand
ACAAAGAAGCCAAAACCATTCAATGGAAAAAAGACAGCATCTTCAACAAATGGTGCTGGTCCAACTGGATGTCCACATGCAGAAAAATGAAAATAGATCTATAGTTATCACCCTGCACAAAACTAAAGTCCAAGTGAATCAAAGACCTCAACATAAAACCAGATACACTAAATGTTAGAAGAAAAAGTGGGCAATAGCCTAGAACTCATTGGCACAGGAGACAACTTCCGGAAGAGAACAGCAACAGCACAGGCTCTAAGAGCAACAATCAATAAATGGGAACTCATGAAACTGAAAAGCTTCTGTAAAGCAAAGGACGCTGTCATCAAAACAAAACGCCTGCCTACAGATTGGGAAAGAATCTTCACTAACCCTTTATCTGACAGAGGACTAATATCGAGTATACACAAAGAACTAAGGAAGCTGAAAAGCAGCAAACCAAGTAATCCAATGAAAAAATGGGGAATAGAGCTAAACAGAGAATTCTCTGCAGAGGAATATAGAATGGCAGAGAAACACTTAAAGAAATGCTCATCCTCATTAGCCATCAGGGAAATGCAAATCAAAACGACCCTGAGATATCACCTTACACCCATCAGAATGGCCAAAATGAAAAACTCAAGGGACAACACATGCTGGAGAGGTTGTGGAGAAAGGGGAACCCTCCTCCACTGCTGGTGGGAATGTAAACTGGTACAACCACTCTGGAAATCTATCTGGCACTTTCTAAGACAATTAGGAATAGTGCTTCCTCAAGACCCAGCTATACCACTGCTAGGTATATACCCAAAGTTTGCTCAAGTACACAAAAGAGATATTTGCTCAACCATGTTTACAGCAGCTTTATTTGTAATAGCCAGAACCTGGAAACAACCCAGATGTCCATCAACGGAGGAATGGATACAGAAATTGTGGTATTTTTACACAATGGAATACTACTCAGCAATCAAAAAGGAGGAAATCATGAAATTTGCAGGCAAATGGTGGGACCTAGAAAAGATCATTCTGAGTGAAATATCCCAGAAGGAGAAAGACAAACACGGTATATATTCACTTATATAGACCTATAAGATATGATAAACATAATGAAATCTATACACCTAAAAAAGATAATCAAGAGAGTGGACATGGGATAAGATTATCAATCCTCGTTTTGAAAGACAGATGGGATGCACATTAAACATTGACAGGAGTCTACTGAGCGCATTTGAAAAACTCTAACTAGCAGTGTTTTCAAAGCAAAGACTCATGACCAAACCTTTGGCAGAGTACAGGGAATCATAAGAAAGAAGGGGAGTTAGTCTGATGAAAGGATAGGAGCTCCACAAGGACCAAACATATCTGGGCACAGGGTCTTTTCTGAGACTGACATGCAACCAAGGACCATGTATGAATGTAACCTAGAACCTCTGCTCTGATGTAGCCTGTGGTAACTCAGTAACCAATTGGTTTCCCATAGTGAGGGGAATAAGGACTATTTCTAACAGGAACTCAATGACTGGCTCTTTGGCCTCCCCACCCCCAAGGGAGGAGCAGTCCTGTTAGGCCACAGAGGAGAGATCTTTGCAGCCAGTCCTGAAGATACCTGATAAAACAGGATCGGATGAATGGGGAGGAGGTTCCCCCTATCAGTGGACTTGGCAAGGGGCACGGTGGAGATGAGGGAGGGAGGGAGGGACTGGGAGGAAATGAGGGATCGGGACACGGCTGGGATACAGAGTTAATAAAATGTAACTGATAAGAAAAAAATAAAATTAAAAAAAAACAACTAAAAAAATTTTAAAAAAAGCAGATGTTATTTCAAAACACATTTTTATGAATACATGAACTTGTAGGAAGTGATAATCTCACAGTGTTGTTTTTTGACAGACACTTCCACCCTTTAAATATTATCTCCATTATTGATTTACTGTGTGTGTATATACTTTTATTGTTTTCAGTTGTCCCTCTAGGGCATATAATTTATTACTGTTCATTTTTAACCAATATTATATTACCTCTCACATAATGTGGAAAATTCACAATATTTTACCTGCAATCTTTGTTTCTTATCACTATATATACACATACGTTACACAGCATGTTGCCATCATTTTTATTTTAACTGACCACTTAATTTTTTAGAGATTTAAGTAAGACAATTCTTCCATAAATACTTAAGACCTGACATTTCTGACTTTCAAAATTTCATTGTGAAAATGTACATTTTGTGTATGGATATAAGTGTTATGTTATTTTTTTTTTTTTTAGCCCAAAGTGTTCCTCAACATTTACTGTGCTTCATTTTTGGTATCAGTAACTTATCAAGTTTACTTTACTAGAAAGAGTCTTTAGAGTACATTGCTATTCACATAACATAACATAAGGTAACTGTACACACTTGTGGTATTCAGTGAGGCAGTTCATGACATATATATGTAAATAAATGTTATGATCAAGTCGTAAAAAAAAAGAGACTTGTACCACATTGGTATGGGCTGCACACTGCCCT
>NW_026588717.1:0-10815 GCF_907164565.1 Psammomys obesus | reverse complement strand
CCAAGGCCCAGAAAATATATTCAACAAAATCATTGAAGAAAATTTCCCCAAGTTAAAGGAGAAGCCAATAAGGATACATGAGGCCTACAGAACACCCAACAAATTTGACCAGAAAAGAAAATCCTCCCGCCACATAATAATCAAAACAGTAAGTATACAGAACAAAGAAAAAATACTAAAAGCTGCAAGGGAAAAAGGCCAAGTAACATATAACGGCAAACCCATTAGAATCACACCTGACTTTTCAACAGAAACTATGAAAGCCAGAAGGGCCTGGACAGATATCATGCAGACCCTAAGAGAACACAGATGTCAACCCAGGCTACTATACCCTGCAAAACTCTCAGTCCTCATAGACGGAGAAAACAAGATATTCAATGACAAAAACAAATTTCAACAATACCTACACACAAATCCAGCATTACAGAAGACACTGGAAGGGAAAATACAACCCAAGAAAATTAGCTTCTGTCAAGAAAACACAGGAAATAATTAACCTTACTACAGCAAAACAAAAAGCAACCAAGCACACAACCTTATGAACACAGCCAACATCAAAATCAAAGGATCTAACAGCCACTGGGCATTAATCTCTCTCAACATCAATGGACTCAACTCTCCAGTAAAAAGACACAGATTAACAGAGTGGATACGTAAACAAAACCCAGCAATCTGTTGCATACAAGAAACACACCTAAGTCACAAAGATAGACATTACCTGAGGGTAAAAGGTTGGAAGATGACTTTCCAAGCAAATGGACCCAAGAAACAAGCAGGAGTAGCCATTCTAATATCTGACAAAATAGACTTTCAACCAAAATTAATAAAAAGAGATGGGGAAGGACACTTCATACTCATCAAGGGAAAATTCCACCAGGAAGACATCACAATCCTGAACATCTATGCCCCAAATACAAGAGCATCCACATTTGTAAAAGAAACATTGATAAAATTTAAACCACATATAGATCCCCACACATTAATAGTGGGAGACTTCAACACCCCACTCTCAACAAAGGACAGGTCAACAAAACAGAAATTAAACAAAGAAACAATATCTCTGACAGAGGTCATGAATCAAATGGACCTCACAGACATTTACACAACTTTACACCCAAACACAAAAGAATTTACCTTCTTCTCAGCACCTCATGGAACCTTCTTCAAAATAGACCATATAGTTGGTCACAAAGCATGCCTCAACAGATACAAGAAGACTGAAATAACCTCTTGTATCCTGTCTGATCACCATGGAATAAAGCTGGACTTCAACAACAACAGAAATAGCAAAAATCCTACACACACATGGAAACTGAACAACTTGTTACTAAATGACAGCTGGGTCAGGGAAGAAATAAACAAAGAAATTAAAGTCATTGACACAACATACCCAAACTTGTGGGACACAATGAAAGCAGTGCTAAGAGGAAAGTTCATAGCACTAAGTGCCTTCAAGGAGAAATTCGAGACAGCGCATTCAAACAACTTAATGGCCCACTTAAAAACCCTAAAAAAATAAGAAGCAGACACACCAAAAAGGAGTAGACGGCTGGAAATAATCAAATTCAGGGCTGAAATCAATCAATTAGAAACAAATAAAACAATTCAAAGAATCAATGAAAACAAGAGCTGGTTCTTTGAGAAAATCAACAAGATCAACAAACCCTTAGCCAAGCTAACTAAAAGGCAGAGAGACACCACCCAAATCAACAAAATCAGAGATGAAAAGGGGGACATAACTACAGACACTGAGGAAATCCAAACAATCATTAGGACTTACTTCAAAAGTTTATATGGGGCGGGGCGGAGCCAAGATGGCAACTAGCACACACAGTTTCCGAGCTGTGGAAGAGATAAAGTTCTGAGCTGATGAGTGGAAGAACTTCTGAAGCCAGGGAAACAACGGAGAGACTTTCTAAACAACAGGGAACATCACAGGAGGTGAAAACCTTGGTCTCGGGTCACCCAGGGACTTGTTTGGGGAAGGTGAGAAACGATCCTTTGATCTCTCGGCACTCCCCTCCTTCAGACCTCCCTCCTCCTCGGCACAGTGGACTCGCCTTTCTCAGCGCAGACCTAACTGCCTGGGGCCTGCAGCCACTGAGGCGGAGCCCCAAGCCCTTCATCGGCAAAGGCCAGCAGTACTGTGTCTTGGAGCCCCAGATTCGTGCAGCGGCTGCACCATCCTCCCAGGGCCAGAGTCTGCTAGACACCATATTAGCTCCGCAGGAGCGCCATCACTGACGGTACGGCCCGCCCAATCCCACAGTGACAGAGAATACGCTATATACTCACCAAAACCAGACAGAAAGGCCATACAAGCTAGACACACCAGGCGCTGGGCCTCCGAAGCTTGGAGAGCACAGTGAAGAGACCCCAGGACTTCCCAGAAAGCATCTGGACTAGCAACCCAGTCTCCAGTTACAGCGGGACTTTCTAACCTGGCGGCGGAGCAGCACTGAGCTGGCGGGGCACATCAGCCCTCCAGTTTAAGACTAACCAGGGCCAAACCAGAGAACAGAAAGGCTGATTACCCCGATTCCCACTGACGTGACCACCCTGAAATCTCCAGCTGCAGCAAGACCTCATAACCTGGCAGTGACAGCAGCACGGAACTGGCGGAGCACATCAAAGAAGCAGGGCCAAACCAGAGAGCAGAGAGCCCAGATACGCCGATCTCTGCCAAGTGACCTGCCTGTAAGTGAGTGCACCCTTGAGAATCTGCAGCTCCCCTGATCCTGGGTCCTTCTAAAACAGAAGCCAGGCATCGAACCCCCTCCCACCCATATACCCACTTTGGGAAACAGAGGGGCACTTGGAACATTGAAGTTCCTGCTCTGTGGGTCTAATTGAGGAGTTAAGGCAGTTAATGCCAGAAATTGCGCTGCGATCATCACTAGCGCCTGCGACATATACATTGCAGAGCCCCTCCCACACACTCAAGGGTTCAACATTAGCCATCACTCTGTCCCTCGAGACACACGCCCACGCCCACTTACACACACACATATACACACGCACACATGCTTGCATTTGCCTCTGTTTGCGCCTGCGTACTTTCCTCCCACAGGTACAGCTAGTCCTCAGCACACGCTAAGGACACGAGACCTCTCTCAACTTCCTGAAGAATTCACCAGACTCGAGAGAGAGACAGTACCAGTCTGATCGGCAGAATCCAAAAACAAACAGGGAAGGTCTCAGATAAGCCAATGGCCAGGGGTAGGCGAAAGAACACTTCCAACATAAATCAGGACATCATGACTTTACCAGCAAACCCCAAAATTGATGGATACTCCAATTCATCAGAAGCACAGGAAAATGACCTTAAAGCCATGCTTGCTCAATTATTTGAGGCTCATAAGGAGGAAATGAACAAATCTTTCAAAGAGTTGGCCAGTCAATTGGAGGTAAAGAAAGAAGAAATAGACAAAAGCCTTAAAGAAACACAGGCAAACATAGCCAAACAAATAGAGGCACAAGTAGAGAAAAAATTAGTGGCATACAAAAAGGAAATGAACAAAGAAATAGAGTCCATCGTAGAGAGACAGGAATCCAAATTCAAACACATGAAAGAAATGGTGCAAGGCATGAAAACAGAATTAGAATCAATAAAGAAAACACAAAATGAGAAAACTCTTGAGCTGGAGAACTTGGAGAAAAGATCAGGAACCACAAAAGTAAGCATCACCAACAGAATACAAGAGATGGAAGAGAGAATCTCTGGAGCTGAAGACACACTTGCAGAAATTGATACTTCTCTCAAAGAAAAAGTAAAATCAGAAAAATTCCAATCACAAAATATCCAAGAAATCAAGGACGCTATGAAAAGACAAAATCTAAGAATAATAGGAATTGATGAAAAAGAAGACTCCAGGCTCCAAGGTCCAGAAAATATTTTCAAGAAAATCATAGAAGAAAATTTTCCCAACTTAAAGAAAGAGATGTCCATAAATATACAAGAGGCCTACAGAACACCAAATAGACTAGACCAGAAAAGAAACACATCACGTCACATCATAGTCAAAACACTAAATCTACAGAACAAAGAAAAGATATTAAAAGCAGCAAGGGAAAAAGACCAAGTAACATATGAAGGTAGACCTATCAGAATCACACCAGACTTCTCATCAGAAAGTATGAAAGCCAGAAGGGCCTGGGCAAGCATCATGGAGACTCTAAGAGATCACAAATGTCAACCCAGACTACTATACCCTGCAAAGCTTTCAATCAACATAGATGGAGAAAACAAAATATTCCATGACAAAACCAAATTTACGCAATTTCTATACAGCAAACCAACCCTACAGAAGATACTAGAAGGAAAACTCCAATCCAACGAAAACGAATTCACCCAAGAAAACAGGGCATACAGATAATATCCCAACAAAAATGAAAATAAAACAAGCAATGAAACAAGGTAAGATCATCGACTCCATTACAAAAGGAACTAACATGCATTGGTCAATATTATCTATCAATATTAATAGACTCAACTCACCAATAAAAAGACACAGGCTAACAGAATGGTTAGGGAAACAGGACCCAACATTCTGTTGCATCCAAGAAACACACCTATGCAACAAAGATAAACACTACCTCAGAGTAAAGGGCTGGAAAAATGTTTTTCAAGCAAATGGTTCCAGAAAACAAGCTGGAGTAGCCATCCTAATATCTAATAAAATAGACTTTCATCCGAAGTTAATCAAAAAAGATAAGGAGGGCCACTATATTCTCATCAAAGGAAAAATCCAACAAGAGGACATCACAATTTTGAATATCTATGCCCCAAATACAAGAGCACCTACATTCGTAAATGAAATGATATTAAAGCTTAAATCATACATTGATCCTAATACCTTAATAGTGGGAGACTTCAACACCCCACTCTCATCAAGGGACAGATCAACCAGACAGACACCAAATAGGGAAATAAAAGCACTCACAGAATCCCTAAATCAAATGGACCTAATAGACGTCTACAGATCTTTTCACCCAAACTCAAAAGAGTACACCTTCTTTTCAGCACCACATGGAATCTTCTCCAAAATAGACCATATAGTTGGTCACAAAGCAAGCCTCAACAGATACATAAGGATTGAAATAATCCCTTGTATACTATCTGACCACCATGGACTAAAGCTGGACATCAACAACAACAGAAACAACAAAAAGCCGACACGCACATGGAAACTGAACAACTTACTACTCAATGACAGCTGGGTCAAGGAAGAAATAAAGAAAGAAATTAAAGACTTTCTAGAATTCAATGAAAATGAAGGCACAACATACCCAAATTTATGGGACACATTGAAAGCAGTGCTCAGAGGAAAATTTATAGCACTAAGTGCCTACAAGAAGAAATCCGTAACATCACATACAAACAACTTAATGGCCCAACTGAAAAACCTAGAAAAAAAAGAAGCAAATACACCCAAGAGGAGCAGATGGCTGGAAATAATCAAACTAAGGGCAGAAATCAATCAATTATCAACAAATAAAATTATCCAAAGAATCAATGAAACAAAAAGCTGGTTCTTTGAGAAAATCAACAAGATAGACAAACCCTTAGCCAAACTAACTAAAAAGCAGAGAGAAACCATACAAATCAGCAAAATCAGAAAGGAAAATGGGGACATAACTACAGACACTGAGGAAATCCAAACGATTATTAGGTCATACTACAAAAGCCTATATGGCACAAAATTTGAAAATCTAAATGAAATGGATAACTTTCTTGACAGATTCCATCTACCAAAATTAAGTCAAGATCAGGTAGAAAGACTGAATAGCCCTATATCTCCCAAGGAAATTGAAGCAGTCATTAACAGTCTCCCCTCCAAAAAAAGCCCTGGACCAGATGGCTTCAGCGCAGAATTCTACAAGACCTTCAAAGAAGTACTAACACCAATTCTCCTCAAACTATTCCACAAAATAGAAACAGAAGGAACACTACCAAACTCATTCTATGAAGCCATAGTCACTTTGATACCTAAACCACACAAAGATCCAACAAAAAAAGAGAACTTCAGACCTATCTCTCTTATGAACATTGATGCAAAAATACTCAATAAAATACTTGCAAACCGAATCCAAGAACACATCAAAGATATCATCCACCATGACCAAGTAGGCTTCATCCCAGGAATGCAAGGGTGGTTCAACATACGGAAATCCATCAATGTAATCTACCACATAAACAAAATGAAGGAGAAAAACCACATGATCATCTCCTTAGATGCTGAAAAAGCATTTGACAAAGTCCAACACCCATTTATGTTTAAAGTCTTGGAGAGATCAGGGATACAAGGCACATACCTAAAGATAGTAAAGGCAATATACAGCAAGCCTATAGCCAACATCAAACTAAATGGAGAGAAACTTAAATCAATCCCACTGAAATCAGGGACAAGACAAGGCTGCCCACAATCTCCATATCTCTTTAACATTGTACTTGAAGTCCTAGCCAGAGCAATAAGACAACTAAAGGAGATCAAGGGGATACAAATCGGAAAGGAAGAGGTCAAAGTGTCACTATTTGCAGATGATATGATAGTATACATGAGCGACCCCAAAGATTCAACCAGAGAACTTCTTCAGGTGATAAACACCTTCAGCAAAGTGGCAGGATACAAAATCAACTCAAAAAAATCAGAAGCCCTCTTGTATACCAAAGACAAAAAGGCTGAGAAAGAAATTAGGGAAACAACACCCTTCACAATAGCCACTAATAACATAAAGTACCTTGGTGTGACTCTAACCAAGCAAGTGAAAGACCTGTTTGAGAAAAACTTCAAGTCTTTGAAGAAAGAAATTGAAGAAGATATCAGAAAATGGAAAGATCTCCCGTGCTCATGGATTGGTAGGATTAACATTGTGAAAATGGCCATCCTGCCAAAAGCAATCTACAGATTCAATGCAATTCCCATCAAAATACCAACTCAATTATTTACAGACCTTGAAAAAAAGATTCTCAGCTTCATATGGAGAAACAAAACACCCAGAATCTCCAAAACGATCCTGTACAACAACAGATCATCTGGAGATATCTCCATTCCCGATCTCAAGCTGTACTACAGGGCAACAGTAATAAAAATTGCATGGTATTGGCATAGAAACAGAAAGGAGGATCAATGGAATCGCATAGAA
This sequence comes from Psammomys obesus, assembly GCF_907164565.1. NCBI lineage: Eukaryota > Metazoa > Chordata > Mammalia > Rodentia > Muridae > Psammomys > Psammomys obesus. The sequence goes on along the minus strand of NW_026588717.1, from coordinate 3,669 downwards.
GACCCAGAAATAAACCCACACACCTATGAATACTCAATATTTGACAAAGAAGCCAAATCCATTCAATGGAAAAAAGACAGCATCTTCATCAAATGGTGCTGGACCAACTGGATGTCTACATGCAGAAAAATGAAAATAGATCCATATTTATCACCCTGCACAAAACTAAACTCCAAGTGGATCAAGGACCTCAACATAAAACCAGATACTCTAAATCAGTTGGAAAAAAAAGTGGGAAACAGCCTAGAACTCATTGGCACAGGAGACAACTTCCTGAACAGAACACCAACAGCACAGGCTCTAAGAGCAACAATCAATAAATGGGACCTCATGAAACTGAAAAGCTTCTGTAAAGCAAAAGACACTGTCATCAAAACAAATAGACAGCCTACAGATTGGGAAAGAATCATCACCAACCCTTTATCTGACAGAGGGCTAATATCCAGTATATATAAAGAACTAAAGAAGCAGAAAAGCAACAAACCAAGTAATCCACTTAAAAAAATGGGGAACAGAGCTAAACAGAGAATTCTCGAAAGAGGAACATCGAATGGCAGAGAAACACTTAAAGAAATGCTCAACCTCATTAGCCATTAGGGAAATGCAAATCAAAACGACCCTGAGATTTCACCTTACACCCATCAGAATGGCCAAGATGAAAAACTCAAGTGATAGCACATGCTGGAGAGGTTGTGGAGAAAAGGGAACCCTCCTCCATTGCTGGTGGGAATGTAAACTGGTTCAACCACTTTGGAAGTCATTCTGGCGCTTTCTCAGACAACTAAGAGTAGTGCTACCTCAAGACCCAGCTATACCACTCCTAGATATATACCCAAAATTTGCTCAAGTACACAACAAGGACATTTGTTCAACCATGTTCGTAGCAGCTTTATTTGTAATAGCCAGAACTTGGAAACAACCCAGATGTCCATCAACGGAGGAATGGATACAGAAATTGTGGTATTTTTACACAATGGAATATTACTCAGCAATCAAAAAGGAGGAAATCATGAAATTTGCAGGCAAGTGGTGGGATCTAGAAAAGATCATTCTGAGTGAAGTATCCCAGAAGGAGAAAGACAAACTTGGTATATACTCGCTTATATAGACCTACAAGATATGATAAACATAATGAAATCTACACACCTAAAGAAGATAATCAAGAAAGTGGACACAGGCGAAGGTGATTAATCCTCATTTAGAAAGACAAATGGGATGTGCATTGAACTTATGACAGGAGTCTACCACAAAAGGCATCTGAAAGACTCTACCTAGCAGTGTTTCAAAGCAGACACTAAGACTCATAACCAAACCCTCGGCAGAGTGCAGGGAATCATATGAAAGAAGGGAAGTTAGTATGATATGGAAAGGATAGGAGCTCTACAAGGACCAAATATATCTGGGCACAGGGTCTTTTCTGAGACTGACACTCAACCAAGGACCATCTATGGATATAACCTAGAACTTCTGCTTGGATGTGGCCCGTGGTAGCTCAGTAACCAAGTAGTTTTCCAAAGTAAGGGGAACACGGACTATTTCTAACAGGATCTCAAGGGCAGGCTGTTTGACACCCCCCCCCCAGGGGAGGAGCAGTCTGTTAGGCCACAGAGGAGGACTTTGCAGCCAGCCCTGAAGATACCTGATAAAATAGGGTCAGATGAAAGGGGAGGAGGTCCTCCCCTATCAGTGGACTTGGAAAGGGGCAGGGAGGAGACCAGGGAGGGAGTGTGGGGTTGGGGAGGGAATGAGGGAGCGGGATACAGCTGGGACACAGAGTTAACAAAATGTAACTAAAAAGAAAAAAAAAAGAAACACTTAAAGAAATGTTCAACCTCATTAGCCATCAGGGAAATGCAAATCAAAACGACCCTGAGATTTCACCTTACACCCATCAGAATGGCCAAGATGAAAAACTCAAGGGACAACACATGCTGGAGAGGTTGTGGAGAAAGGGGAACCCCCCTCCACTGCTGGTGGGAATGTAAACTGGTACAACCACTCTGGAAATCTATGTGGAGCTTTCTAAGACAATTAGGAATAGTGCTTCCTCAAGACCCAGCTATACCACTTCTAGGTATATACCCAAACTTTGCTCAAGTACACAAAAGGGATACTTGCTCAACCATGTTTATAGCAGCCTTATTTGTAATAGCCAGAACCTGGAAACAACCCAGATGTCCATCAACGGAGGAATGGGTACAGAAATTGTGGTATTTTTACACAATGGAATACTACTCAGCAATCAAAAAGGAGGAAATCATGAAATTTGCAGGCAACTGGTGGGATCTAGAAAAGATCATTCTGAGTGAAATATCCCAGAAGGAGAAAGACACACACGGTATATACTCACTTATATAGACCTATAAGATATGATAAACATAATGAAATCTATACACCTAAAAAAGATAATCAAGAGAGCGGACATGGGGTAAAATTATCAATACTCATTTAGAAAGACAGATGGGATTTGCATTGAACGTATGACAGGAGTCTACTGAGCGCATCTGAAAGACTCTAACTAGCAGTGTTTTCAAAGAAGATACAAAGACTCATGACCAAACCTTTGGCAGAGTACATGGAATCATAAGAAAGAAGGGGAGTTAGTCTTATGGGGAAAGCATAGGAGCTCCACAAGGACCATATATATCTGGGCACAGAGTCTTTTCTGAGACTGACATTCAACCAAGGACCATGTATGGATATAACCTAGAACCTCTGCTCAGATGTAGCCTGTGGTAGCTCAGTAACTAATTGGTTTCCCATAGTGAGGGGAACAAGGACTATTTCTAACAGGAAATCAATGACTGGCTCTTTGACCTCCCACCCCCCAAGGGAAGAGCAGTCCTGTTAGGCCACAGAGGAGGACTTTGCAGCCAGTCCTGAAGATACCTGATAAAACAGGATTGGATGAATGGGGAGGAGGTCCCCCGAATCAGTGGACTTGGAAAGGGGCACGATGGAGATGAGAGAGGGAGGTTGGGATTGGGAGGTAATGAGGGAGCAGGATATGGCTGGGATACAGAGTTAATAAAATGTAACTGATAAGAAAAAAATTAAATTAAATTAAAAAAAAGTTTATATGCCACAAAATTTGAAAATCTAAATGAAATGGACAATTTTCTTGATCGATTTGACGTACCAAAGCTGAATCAGGACCAGGTAAATCAATTAAATAGTCCTATATCCCCCTTCTATTTCTTATAGAAGCAGTCATCAAAAGTCTCCCATCCAAAAAAAAAAAAAAAAGCCCAAGACCAGATGGCTTCAGCGCAGAATTCTATCAGACCTTCAAAGAAGAGCTAACTCCAATTCTCTTCAAACTATTCCACAAAATAGAAACAGAAGGAACATTATCAAACTCATTCTATGAAGCCACAGTCACCTTGGTACCTAAACCTCACAAAGACTCAACAAAGAAAGAGAATTTCAGGCCAATCTCCCTTATGAACATTGATGCAAAAATACTTAACAAAATACTTGCAAACCGAATCCAAGAACACATCAAAGATATTATCCACTATGACCAAGTAGGCTTCATCCCAGGTATGCAGGGGTGGTTCAATATACGGAAATCCATCAATGTGATCCAACATATTAACAAACTGAAAGAAAAAAACCACAGGATAATCTCCCTAGATGCTGAAAAAGCATTTGACAAAATCCAACATC
>NW_026588716.1:0-15451 GCF_907164565.1 Psammomys obesus | reverse complement strand
ACTCCAAGAAAACTATACGTTGCTGACAAAACAAGATTGATGCACACCTGAACCTCACACATACTGTGACATCATGTTCAGGGACTACACAGGTTCATGCTAGATGAAGTCCTTGTGCTGAAACTGTCTGCAATTGAAATCCAATTGTAAGGGGTGGGGAAAGCTTGCAAAAGAACAGAGTCTCATTGGAATATTAGCCATACATCATGATAGGTCTCATGCCCATCAGCAAGATATTCAACATCAGTGCACTTGGAGAGGGGCAGGAGAGGAGATGAGGGAGGGGGGATGGGATTGGGAGGGAATGAGGGAGGGAGTTATAGCCAGGATACAAAGTGAATAAACTGTAAATAATATAGAAACAATAGTTAAAACAGAAAAAAAAACAGTATTTTTTTGTCTTATTTCTTTGGGCAATTTTTTGTTTTATTGGTCCTTTATTATAGTTTCAGAATTAGTGTGTGTGTCCTTCTGTTTCTAATGTGTGTGTTCATTTGTTTGTGTCTTTTTTTGGAGACCATGTGAGAGAGACAGAGAGAGAGACAGAAAGAAGAAGGGAGAGAAAGAGAGAGAAGGAGAGGGAGGGAGGGAAAGAAAGAGAGAGAGAGAGGGAAGGAGAGAGCAGGTGGTAAACAGAGAACAGGAGAAAGAGAAAGAGCAAGACATTCTTGTTCTTTTTCATTTTTCCTGTGGTTTTCTTTTTTTTTAAATTAAATTCTTATTTTCTTATATTAACTATAGCTTATTCACTTTGTATCCCAGCTGTAGCTCCCTCCTTCATTCCCTACCAATCCCACCCTCCCTCCCTCATCTCCTGCCATGCCCTTCTCCAAGTTCCCTTTCATCTGACCCTAGCATATCAGTTCTCATCAGGACTGGCTGCACTGTCCTCTTCTGTGGCCTGGCAAGGCTACTCCCCCCTTGGGGTGGGGTGATCAAAGAGCCAGTCATTGAGTTCCTGTCAGAGACAGTCTCTGTTCCTCTTACTAGGAAAACCACTTGGAGTGAGGTATCCCAGAAACAGAAAGACACACATGATGTATATTCACTTATAAGTGGACATATAATATAGGATAATCATACCAAAATCATACCTAAAGAAGCTAAGCAAGGAGGAGGACCCTGGATAGGATGCTCAATCCTCATTCTAAAAGGCAAATGGGACGGACATCAGAAGAGGGAGAAAACAGGGAACAGGACAAGACCCTACCACAGAGGGCCTCTGAAAGACTCTACCCTGCAGGATATCAAAACACATGCGGAGACTCATAGTCAAGCTTTGGGTAGAGTGAAGGGAATTTTATGAAAGAAGAGGGAGATAGAAAGATCTCAAGGGGACAGGAGCTCCACAAGGAAAGAAAAAAGTCTGGGCACAGGGGTCTTTTCTGAGACTGATACTCCAACAAAGGACCATGCATGGAGATAACCTAGAACCCCTGCACATGAAAGACCCCTGCCTCACCCTAAGTTAAACATAGCTAACGCCATTTTGTGAGACACCACTGTTTTGTAAAACTCTGAAGGCCAGATGAAAAACTAAAAAATTACTGAGAAATCCTAGCTGTGTCACCCACTTGGGATATCTGTGGTCAGGCTGCCCCAGTCAAACTAAAAACAGTTTGTGTTAATCACCCTCATGGATATCTGTGAGACTGTTTCAGTTAAGATAGAAAAAAACAAAATAACAGGTGGCGGGCCACGTCAAGGGGTCATCATAGCCCCCTTGACCACCCAGTTCCTGGAATCTTGGTGCCCCTGCCAAACTTTGACGCAAATCGTGGTCTCATGAAAATGTACCAATCAGCCCCCTGTAACCATGCTTCTCGCTTCTGTACCAGTGCTTCTGCTCTAAAACCCTATAAAAACCCCAGCTTCCTACCTAGGGGGCGCGGAAGTCTCCCAAATGACTTTTTGCCCCGGGTACCCGTGTATCAAAATAAAAGCCTCTTGCTGTTTGCATCCGAATGGCCTCGTTGTTCCTTGGGAGGGGGTCTCTCTCAGACGGAAGATACCCTCTGGGGATCTTTCATTTGGAGGCCCCAGCAAGATCTGAGACCCCCCACCCAGGGACCACCGACCCACCTTCGGGAGGTAAGCTGGCCAGCCGTCTTTTCTGTTGTATGTATCTGTCTTGTCTGTTGTGTGCTTCTGTGTCTGTTCTGTTTGCAACCTGAGACTTGATCAAATCATCTGAATCAGGCAGAAAGTAAGAAGGGGTTGACGAATCTGGACTTCTGTTCCGCATCTCTGGAAGACGTTCCAGGGTGTCTGAGAGGGTCTGAGTGGGTTCGAGTCCCACCGACTCTCACCTGAGAGGGTCTGAGTGGGTTCGAGTCCCACCGACCCTCATCTGGAGGGTCTGAGTGGGTTCGAGTCCCACCGACTCATCTGAGTGGGGGCCAATTTGTTGGCTCCCCGTCTGGGAGACGGATCTCCAACACAGTCTCCATCTGAATTTTTGCTTTCAGTTTTGCGTCGCTCTCGTGCAGCGCGGCTTGTGTCGTGTTCTGTCTGTTTAGGTCCTGTGTTTCTCATGTATGTATGTGTTTTTCTGTGTCTGTTTCTTTGTGGACTTGGACTGATGAGAGTTCGGACAGAGGACAGTTAAAATTGGAACTAGTTCTCGGCCCGGGAGTGCACACGGCTACATGACAGGACACCAAGCAGTGTGCACTCCCTCCCGAGGGAGCCGAGGAGGGAGGCGGCTTGGGAGACGTGGAGCTGGGGCTTGGGCAGGCGGTGCTCAGGCACTTAAAGGTCTGTGAAATAACAATGTACACCCAGCAGGACACGGGCTCTGCAGCCCTGAGACGAAGGGGTGAAAGTCCTTAGGCAGAGATTGACACCTTAGCTGCTCCACGACAGGAGCTGCTCTGGCTGCCGAGAGTGAGGAAAAAATCCTCCCCCTTGCCTTCATGCCAGCTCAACAGGGAGGGGGAAAGGAAACAGCAGGAGCTCACCACGCCCTCTTGCTCCTCTCTTCCCTCCTCCCACCTAGGGGGCTTACAACTTACAGATCAAACAATAATTTAAGATGATTGTTTTCAATTGGTTTTAAATGGTTGATATGATCAAAAATAATTGGGTATGTTTTAAGGTTAAATTCAAATCCTTGTTTAAAACACGTATATGTGCCTATGTGTTTGTAGGGTCTATAAATACATATGTTTAAATAACAACAATATAAATTGCCACATGGTGTGGCTCAAAAAAAAAAAAAGAACAAAGGTTACAAAATCTCTGAGTCAAAATGATTTTATTTCCTTTTAAGATAAAAAGAAAGTCTTGTTCTAAGTTAATATTGGTTCTAAAGATTGGGTTGTTTTCACTGATAAATTTTGGTTTTAAAATCTGGTTTAAACTTTTATCTGGTTTTGACTATTAAAATTATGGTTATGCTTTGTGAATTCACTCCTAAAGAAAATACTTTGCTTTGATATTACAAAAACGGGTTTTAAAAAAATTGTTTAAATGTTGAGGGCTATAAAATATTTAAAGTTTATCAGGCATTTGGATATGACAATGATCTTGGGTAATCTGACAAAATTTAAAAGTTTCTCGATCCTTTAAAAAGAATAAAAATACTTTGATATTTATTTTATCAATTTTATTAAATAAAACCCAGCCATATGATTTGTGCTAATTACAGTTTTTAAAATATATCTTATGGAGAGCTGTTTGTTTGTTGAGCTGCTTTGTTTATAGAAAAACATGGTCTTGTGGACGCAGGGCTCCAGCAGGATCATGTTAAGATAAAAAAGATTTTGATGAGAGTTTATATGTTGTCTAAATAGATGTTACAGAAAGGTTAGTGTATGTTACAAAAGGTTAGTAGATGTTGCAAAAGGTTAGTAGATATATTATAAAAAGCCAGAGAGTTAATATGATTTGAGAAAAAACTGTATTTTAAATATGTTATAGTTCATTTAAAAGGCTGGTGATTCCTCATTGCAAAATGTTTTCTTATGCTCTTTAAAGGAAAAAAATTCTGGCTGATAGGTTTGGTATGGCTAAAATAATTCATACAGTTTAAAATTGTTCTGTTATACAGTTGGTTCTAAAACTTATTTAATCACTAAGTTAAAAATGTTGGTTATAAGAGATTATAAATGCTCCACAATGTTTGCTGTATCATCAGCTTCCAGCTAAGTTCAGTTACACGTGGTCAGCCGCCATGCTAGTCCAGAGAAAAAGAGGGTGGAGCCATGAGTTTGTGATCATTTTTGTTCAGGTATCTCAGTTATGTTCAGTCATCTGATTAGTGCTAAATGCAAAACTTTTTACTGTTCAATTTTAATACAAGTGATAAGAACAACAAGATTTGCTAGGCTCTCTATGAACTGTATCTGATTAAAAGATTTGCTTTGATTTTAGTTCAGAAAGAGCAGATTTAAAGTTATACTAACAACTACAGTTGGCTATACCTAGTGTCTTTGTTTAGTTTTTCTTTTACACAGTTTAAAACAGATAATAAAGATAGACAAACAGATAACTCAGATATGCTGGCCCTCAGGCTTGTCAGAGATCTGATGAATATGGCATTTTAACTGTGTAAGCTTATTGTGACAGAAAGTCCTAAAATCCTGGCAGTAGCTTCCCCAAGGTCTCCGAGAAGATTTGGGCACAACGACAGATGACTGCGACTCTGGATTGTGGTATGCTAACCACTGGGCAATATTGCCTCAACTGGCCCACTGCTAGGGCCCAGCCTAAGCTGTGGACAAAGCCGGGGACATCTGAGGAGCCATTGTCTCACATTGTGAGAGGCAAGGTGAGGTCAATCTCTTCTGTTCCTCTTTCCACAGAAATAGTAAAAGCAGTCTCTCACCTTCTGTGCCTGGCTGGACAGCCTCTGCTCAGGATGCCATGAGACAAGAGCGAGGGACACTGCCTAGGTGATGGACTAAGTAGTCATCTCTGTCATTTTGATAAACACATAGATTGATATATTTATATAGCTTATAATTTATCCTTCTCAGGTCTCTGAACACCTTGATGGCTATGCTAAGCTTACGACAGCTTTACAGCTAGAAAAAAGACAATTAGGTCCACCGTTAGTTCATTGATCAGTTCATTAGCTAAAACTACTGGATACTAGATCTCTTATTTAAAAAAAAAAAAAAACAGGTTTGCCTTGCGCAGGGAATTCATGTTAGTCATCTGTGTCTAAAGATATAGCTAGATTAAAAAAATAATATGGAGCCTATATAGAGTCTAAAGATATAAGAGTTTAAATTATAAAATTTCAGGGTTAATAAATACAAAAAAAATTAGAGTGTCTAAGTTAATAAAAATAGTTTAAAACATGTTAAAAATGAGAGATACTTTAGATCTCTCCCCCCTCTTTGCTACTGTTGTGCTTATGTTATAAGATTTCAAAAGTTCAGAGTTTTGACATTTATTAATAGAGTTCTGATAAGTTGATAGAACACTGACTGCTTATTATTCAGTCACCAGGTTGAGATTTTAATTTCCTTTGATTGGCTTCTAGAGATAGACTTAAAGATACTTCTCATCATGTTAAAAACATCTGTTTAATATATATATCTGACACAAAAGTCATAGCTTTTAATATGATATTCTTAATATCTGCCATTTCTGGGATAGATTTTGACACAAAAATATCTTAAACCTATTCCTTCTAATTGCTTTGTTAAGAAAAATCAAACATCCAGGGTTTAACACTAAAGCCAATAATATATTTCTGCCTAACTTTCCAAAATAAACATAGAGATGGGGACTAAAAGATGCTAATAAAAAAAAATGGCCAAGCTTCATTCGTGGCTAAATACCAACAGCTATGCCTACAAAAAAAATATTACCGTAGACACACTTAAGTTATATATAAAGGTTATAAAACAAACAGCTGATACTTATTCAGTGGGATGCAGTTTTACCTGTTACTCTCAAAATGTTCAATTTGCTGATATGTTACTTTTCTGAATATTTAAAATTATGTATTTCCTTTTGTATACTAAAAAATTTCATATAAGTTTCAGGATTTGACCTGGATCTGGCATAGCTCAAAAAGATCACAGATGAGGTTTTCCCTAATCTTTCCAATTTAATAGATAAATTTTAACTTCTGTCTCCAGTCTAAATTTGTCTCAGCAGATTTTCACCTGTTCAACTCTGTTCTGGGATCAGCTATAGACTACAAGCTGATCCAGACTTCCTGAAAACTGACCTGATTGCTCCCTGCCTCTTCCGGTGGATCAACTGACCAGATGCTTGGGGCTGCCCTATTGCCCAGCCTTTGACTGGCATTTCAGCCTCCCTAGTCCCTGATGCCTACGGTCCAACGGTCAGCATCGAAGAAGCTCCAGAAGACGGATCTCCGCCCAAATCCCCCCTAACAGGCTGAAATGCTAAGTCAAAGGTGGCTCCCTGACATTGGCTATTATCTTAAACATCTGCTTAGCTGCTGACCATACTAGATTGATAAGAGATAACATGGCTAACTCAGAAAAAGACTCAGATAGAGACAACAATTCTTTAAGTCAGGACAGAGCTGGTACGAGAGATGGTTTAGTCGGTCCCCCTGGTTCACCACCCTTGTTTCCTCCCTCATGGGCCCCTTAATCGTAGTCCTCTTGATCTTGTTATTTGGGGCCTTGTATTCTGAATCGGCTGATCCAGTTCATAAAAGACCGGCTCTCTGTCATACAAACATTGGTGATGACCCAACAATATCATCAGCTCAAACAACAGGGGACAGAATTTAACTCTTCCTAGGCCCGAGAATGGAAGATTCCATTCTAAGTTAAAAGAAAATGGGGGAATGAAAGACCCCTGCCTCACCCTAAGTTAACATAGCTAACGCCATTTTGTGAGACACCACTGTTTTGTAAAACTCTGAAGGCCAGATGAAAAACTAAAAAATTACTGAGAAATCCTAGCTGTGTCACCCACTTGGGATATCTGTGGTCAGGCTGCCCCAGTCAAACTAAAAACAGTTTGTGTTAATCACCCTCATGGATATCTGTGAGACTGTTTCAGTTAAGATAGAAAAAAACAAAATAACAGGTGGCGGGCCACGTCAAGGGGTCATCATAGCCCCCTTGACCACCCAGTTCCTGGAATCTTGGTGCCCCTGCCAAACTTTGACGCAAATCGTGGTCTCATGAAAATGTACCAGTCAGCCCCCTGTAACCATGCTTCTCGCTTCTGTACCAGTGCTTCTGCTCTAAAACCCTATAAAAACCCCAGCTTCCTACTTAGGGGGCGCGGAAGTCTCCCAAATGACTTTTTGCCCCGGGTACCCGTGTATCAAAATAAAAGCCTCTTGCTGTTTGCATCCGAATGGCCTCGTTGTTCCTTGGGAGGGGGTCTCTCTCAGACGGAAGATACCCTCTGGGGATCTTTCACACAGATGTAGCCCATGGCAGCTCAGTGTCCTCTGTCCATTCTTGCGAGGATTTAGGAATCCCCTCACCTCAGCTAACTGTTTTTTAACTGTTTATTATAATTTATTTACTTTGTATCCCAGCTCTATCCCCCTCGAGATCTCATCTCCTCTCAATCCCACCCTCCCTCCCTCTTCTCCCCCTATGCTCCTCCCCTAGTCCACTGATAGGTGAGGTCCTCAACCCTGTTATCTGACCCTAGCCTATCAGGTCTCATCAGGACTGGCTACATTGTTTCCCTCTATGGCCTGGCAAGGCTTGCCCCACCCCCAGGAGGATATAGTCAAGTAGCCTGCCACTGAGTCCATGTCAGAAACATCCCCTGCTACCCTTACTAGGAAACTCACATTGAGACTGAGCTACCCATGGACTTCATCTGAGCAGGGGATCTATTTTCTCTCCATGCATGGTCCTTGGTTGGAGCATTGATCACTGCAGCCTCCCCTGACCCAGATTTTTATTGGCTCTGTTGTTCTCTTTGTGGGGATCCTTCCCCCTCCAGGTCTTTCTATCTTTCCCTTCTTTCGAAGATTCCCTGCATTCTACCCAAGGTTTGATAATGAGACTCAGAATCTGCTTTGGAACCCTGCTGAGTAGATTCTTTCAGAGGCCTTCTGTGGTAGGTTCCTGACCTGTTCCCTATCTTCTCCTGATTCCAATGTCTATACTGTCTATTTCTGAAAGAGCATTAAGCATCTTCCCTAGGGTCCTCCATGTTGTTAGCTTCAAGACTACAGATTTTAGTACGTTTATCCTATATTATATGGCTAATATCCACTTATAAGTGAGTATATACCATGTGTTTTTTTTTTTCTGCTTCTGAGTTACCAAACTCAGGATCATCTTTTCTACTTGCATTTATTTGCCTGCAAATTTCATGATTTCCTTGTTTTTACTTGCTGAGTAGTATTCCATTGCGTAAATGTACTACAAATTCTGTATTCATTTTTCTGTTGATGGACATATAGGTTGTTTTTAGATTCTGGCTATTATGACTAAAACTGCTATGAACTTAGTTGAGCAAGTGTCCTTGTTGTATGGTTGAGAATCGTTCAGATAAAAACCTAGGAGTGGTATAGCTGGACCTTGGGGTAGCACTATTACTGATTTTATGAGAAAGTGCCAGATTGATTTTCAAATTGGTTGTACAAGTTTACATTGCCACTAGCAATGGAGAAGGATTCCCCTACTCCACATCCTCTCTAGCATGTGTTGTCACTTGAGTTTTTTATATTAGCCATTCTGGTGAGTATAAGGTGAAATCTCAGGGTCATTTTGATTTTCATTTCCTGGATGAATAAGGATTTTGAACATTTATTTAAGGGTTTCTCTGTCGTTGGATATTCCTCTATTGAGAATTCTGTTTAGCTCTCTATTCCATTTTCCTTTCATTTATTTGTTTGTTTATTAAAATTTATCCACTTTGTATCCCAGCTGTAGCTCCCTGCTTTATCCCCTCCCAATCCCACCCTTCCTCACTCTTCTCCTCCCAAGCCCCTCCCCATGTTCACTGAAAGGGGAGATCTTCTTCTCCTTCCCTCTGACCCTAGCTTAGCAGATCTCATCAGAACTTTCTGCATTGTCTTCCTTTGTGGCCTGGTAAGGCTGCTCCCCACTCAAGGGGAGGTGATCAAAGACCCAGCCACTTGGTTCATGGCATAGACACCCCAGTTCTCCTTACTAGGGAATGTAAACTTGTACAAGCACTTTGGAAGTCAATCTGGCACTTTCTCAGATAATTAGGAAAGGTGCTACCTCAAGATTCAGCCATATACTCTATATTCTAACTGGATTACTTTTGTGCAGAATGATAATTATGGATTTATTTGCCTTGTTCTACATGTAGACATCCAGTTAGACCAGTACCATTTGTTAAAGATTTTTTTTTTTTTTTGCTTTTTATTTTTTTTCTATAATATGGTCTTGACTTCCCTGTCAAAAATTCAGGTGTTTTTAGGTAGTGGGTTTATTTTTGGGTCTTTGATTCAATTCTACAAACACAAAATCTATACATGCATGGAAACTGAACATCTCTCTACTCAACAACAACTTGGTCAGTTAACAAATAATGAAAGAAGTTAAAGATTTCCTAGAATTCAATTAAAATGAAGGCACAACATACCCAAACTTATGGGACACAATGAAAGCAGTGCTAAGAGGAAAGTTCATAGCAGTAAGGGCCATAGTCAGGACTGCCTCTGACATAATCTGATTGGCCTGCTCTTTGATCACCTCCCCTTGAAGGGGAAGCAGCAGCCTTACCAGGCCACAGAAGATGACAATGCAGCCAGTCCTGATGAGACCTGATAGACTAAGATCAGAAGGAAGGAGAGGAGGACCTTCCCTATCAGTGGACTTGGGAAGGGGCATGTGTGAAGAAGGGGGAGGGAGGGTGGGATTGGGAGGGGAGGAGGGAGGGGCTTATGGGGGATACAGAGTGAATAAAGTGTAATTAATAAAAGTTAAATTAAAAAATAAAAAAAGAGTCCCTTTTCTTTAAGGGACTTTCAGCCCCAGGTGGGTTAGCCATGCTCTGTGCTCAGGAATATATGGGAAGTAGTCCTCGTATCCTTCATCCACATAGCCATATGAATGAGTTCACTTATCACTAAAACAAGGTCAATGGAAAATTTGCAGAACACACACACACACACACACACACAGATATTCAAGACATCTCATACATGCAAAATAATGGTACATCTGAAATCAATAGAAAGAAAAAATAAACAAAGAAGCATACACACCCAAGAGGAGGAGAAGGCTAGAAATAATCAAAATCAGGGCTAAAATCAATAAATCAGAAACAAACAGTACAATTCAAAGAATCGACAAAACCAAGAACTGGTTCTTTGAGAAAACCAGCAAGATAGACAAATGTTTAGTCAAACTAAAAAGCAGAGAGACACTATCTAAATCAGCAAAACCAGAAACGAAAAGGTGGATATAATAACAGTCACTGAAGAAATTGAAAGAATGCTACTTCAAAAACGTATATACCACAAAGTTTGAATTTGTAAATGAAATGCATTATTTTCTTGGTAGATTCCATTCACCAAAGTTTAATCAAGATCAGGTAAATAAATTAAATAGCACTATGTCACCTAAGGAAATAAAAGCAGTCATCAAAAGTCTTCCTTCCAAAAAGACAGCATCTTCAACAAATGGTGCTGGTCCAACTGGATGTCCACATGCAGAAAAATGAAAATAGATCTATATTTATCACCCTGCACAAAACTAAAGTCCAAGTGGATCAAAGACCTCAACATAAAACCAGATACTCTAAATCTGTTAGAAGAAAAAGTGGGGAACAACCTAGAACTCATTGGCACAGGAGACAACTTCCTGAACAGAACACCAACAGCACAGGCTCTAAGAGCAACAATCAATAAATGGGACCTCATGAAACTGAAAAGCTTCTGTAAAGCAAAGGACACCTTCATCAAAACAAAACGCCTGCCTACAGATTGGGAAAGAATCTTCACTAACTCTTTATCTGACAGAGGACTAATATCGAGTATATACAAAGAACTAAAGAAGCTGAAAAGCAGCAAACCAAGTAATCCAATTAAAAAATGGGGAACAGAGCTAAACAGAGAATTCTCGACAGAGGAATATCAAATGGCAGAGAAACACTTAAAGAAATGCTCATCCTCATTAGCCATCAGGGAAATGCAAATCAAAATGACCCTGAGATATCACCTTACACCCATCAGAATGGCCAAGATGAAAAACTCAAGGGACAACACATGCTGGAGAGGTTGTGGAGAAAGGGGAACCCTCCTCCACTGCTGGTGGGAATGTAAACTGATATAACCACTCTGGAAATCTATCTGGTGCTTTCTAAGACAATTAGGAATAGTGCTTCCTCAAGACCCAGCTATACCACTGCTAGGTATATACCCAAAGTTTGCTCAAGGACACAAAAGGGATATTTGCTCAACCATGTTTATAGCAGCTTTATTTGTAATAGCCAGAACCTGGAAACAACCCAGATGTCCATCAATGGAGAAATGGGTACAGAAATTGTGGTATTTTTACACAATGGAATACTACTCAGCAATCAAAAAGGAGGAAATCATGAAATTTGCAGGCAAATGGTGGGATCTAGAAAAGATCATCCTGAGTGAAATATCCCAGAAGGAGAAAGACAAACATGGTATATACTCATTTATATAGACCTATAAGATATGATAAACATAATGAAATCTATACACCTAAAAAAAGATAATCAAGAGAGCGGACATGGGGTAAGATTATTAATCCTCGTTAAGAAAGACAGATGGGATGCGCATTGAACTTATGACAGGAGTCTACTGAGAGCATTTGAAAAACTCTAAGTAGCAGTGTTTTCAAAGCAAAGACTCATGACCAAACCTTTGGCAGAGTACAGGGAATCATAAGAAAGAAGGGGTTGTTTCCTATTTTCTTTTTCTTCTGATGTCCATCCTCTTTGCCTTTCAGGATGGGGATTGAACATTTTAGTTAGGGTCCTCTCTTTTGCTTAGTTTGTTTAGATGTACAGATTTTAGTGGGTTTATTCTATATTGTATGTTTATATGAGTGAGTATATACCATGCGTGTCTTTTTGCTTCTGGGACAACTCACTCAGGATGATCCTTTCCAGGTCCCACCATTTACCTGCAAATTTCATGATTTCCTCACCCCTGCACAGGTGTAGCCCATGGCAGTTCAGTGTCCAAGTGGGTTACATAGTAATGGGAAGAGGGACTGCCTCTGACATAATCTGATTGGCCTGCTCGTTGATCACCTCCCCCTGAGGGGGGAGCAGCCTTATCAGGCCACAGTAGAGGACAATGCAGCCACTTTTGATGAGAACTGATAGACTAAGATCAGAAAGAAGAGGAGAACCTCCCCTATCAGTGGACTTGGGGAGTGGCATGCATGCAGAAAGGGGAGGGAGGGTGGGATCGTGTGGGGAGGAGGGAGGGGCTTATGGGGGGATACAAAATGAATAAGTGTAATTAATAAAAAATTAAAAAAAAAAGAAAGTGAATGATTGGAAACCAAAGTACTATACCATTCAGTGGCTCATATTTTTAAATAGAGAAATGCTCTATCTGTGATAAAAAAAAAAAAGAAAGAAAGAAAGAAGGGGAGTTAGTCTGATGAGGAAAGGATAGGAACTCCACAAGGACCAAATATATCTGGGCACAGGGTCTTTTCTGAGACTGACATGCAACCAAGGACCATGTATGAATGTAACCTAGAACCTCTGCTCAGATATAGCCTGTGGTAGCTCAGTTACCAATTGGTTTCCCATAGTGAGGGGAACAAGGACTATTTCTAACAGGAACTCAATGACTGGCTCTTTGACCTCTCCACCCCCCAAGGGAGGAGTAGTCCTGTTAGGCCACAGAGGAGAGCTTTGCAGCCAGTCCTGAAGATACCTGATAAAACAGGATCAGATGAATGGGGAGGAGGTCCCCCCTATTAGTGGACTCGGCAAGGGGCATGGTGGAGATGAGGGAGGGAGGGAGGGACTAGGAGGGAATGAGGGATCTGGATAAGGCTGGGATACAGAGTTAATAAAATGCAACTGATAAGAAAAAAATAAAATTCAAAAAAAAAAAAGAGAAAGAAAGAAAAAAAAAGTTTCCCTTCCAAAAATAGACCATGGCCAGATGGTTTCAGAGCAGAATTCAGCCAGTTCTTCAAAGAAGAGCTAACACCAATACTTTTCAAACTATTCAAAAAAATAGAAACAAAAAGAACATTACCAAACTCCTTCTATGAAGCCACAGTCACCTTGAAACCTAAACCACACAAAGACCCAAAAAGAAAAGAAAACTTCAAACCTATCTCTCTTATGAACACTGATGCAAAAATACTCAATAAAATACTCATAAACCTAATCCAAGAACACATAAAAGATATCATCCACCATGGCTTCATATCAGGCATGCAGGAGTGGTTCCTGGAAATCCATCAATTAATCCACCATGCAAACAAACTGAAGGAAAAAAAAAAATCACATGATCATCTATGTAGATACCAAATAAACATTTGACAAAATCCAATACCTACTCGTGTTTAATGTCTTGGAGAAATCAGCAATAAAAGGCACATACCTAAACATAGTAAAAGCAATATACAGCAAGCCCATAGCCAACATAAAAGTAAATGGAGAGAAACTTAAATCAATCCCACTGAAATTAGGGACAAGGCAAGGCTGACCACTCTCTCCATATCTCTTTAACGTAGTACTTGAAATCCTAGCTAGAACAATAAGACAACTAAAGTAGTTCAAGAGGATCCAAATGAAAAAGGAAGAAGTTAAAGTATCACTATTTGCAGATGATATGATAGTATACATAAGTGACACCAAAAATTCTACCACAGAACTCCTTCAGCTGATTAAACGCCTTCAGCAAAGTGATAGGATAAAAAAAAAAAATAAGTCAAAAGGTCAGAAGCCCTCCTGTATACAAAAGACAAACAGGCTGAGAAAGAAATTAGAGAAACAATACTGTTCATAATAGTCAGCTAAGTTTTGGATGTACACCTAAAAGGATTTATTCTTGACTGGTATCTCCGTGTTATCCTGAGCTATGCCTTACTTGGTCCCACATGAGTTCCCACTACTTTTCCCCCAATCCCTTTCCATGAGATTTCTCAGACGCTCTACACTTCTAAATAAATTTACTAAATATGGATTGCTTTCATAGTACTAAGATATAGGAGGTCTATCAGGAATTATTTTCTAATAATCACTGAAATTGTTAAAAGTCACTGTTTTAAACATTATATTATTCAGTTTTATATTATAGATATAACAGTTTTACCCCTACTGAATATCCTTTATAAAATTGATATTTATTTAATTACTTTTCTTCCAAGATACTTTGACCATACTTTTTCTCCTATTTATGGAAGAAGACTTTTAAGCTTCGTAAGTGTTTGGAGTTATTATCAGTCTCAGGGAAATTCAGAAGCTTAGGATATAAAGGCTCTGTTTTTCATGGATTTTCCATTATTACAGTTTGACATATTCCAGATTCTCATTTTATCCTAAATAAAGCTTACTTTTTTGTTAAAACCATAGCAAGATTATCCTGTAAACATAGGAGAGAGAACCCATTATATTAAACTGATTGGAGAAAAAAATATACTTGGTTACAAACTTGTTCTATTATGAACCAAGGCTATACATAGTGTCCTCATAATAGAGAACATCATAGCTGTAAATTTAACAATTTAGGCAATTATTGTCAAGATATTAATTTTGGACTATCTCTCTCATAGTGTTTGTCCGTAAAACTGTCCATGCCTAGAAAATAAATCACACTGTGTTTTTAGTTCCACTGGGGGACCAATTTACAGGTCAAGGTTAATTAACATTACCTGGGAAAAAATAAAACAGGGGAAAAAACACAAACATTCCCTGATGTTAGAAATTTAGAGCTGTAGACAGATTTCTGATGGGACACAGAGCTACATTTATTTTTAGAGAACTTAATGGTCTTCAGAAACAAAATTCCTTTACATAAGATTACAAACCTTTGACGATACATATGGTTCCAATTAAAATAATGAAAGAATTCAATAGTAGTGGTAAAAAGTCAAAATTAATCTGCATAAGAAAGGTAAATATGAATTATTTTATATTGATATTCATTTTAGCTCAATATCAATTTATTCCAAACTTTAAATTTAACATATTATATAAAACAAATTAATTTAAAAGTTAATGCATGTTTTATTACATAAATATATTTATATTGTGATTGCTATAGTAAACACAGATGTTCAAAAATTTCAAAATAAAGAAATATGTATCCATTACAATATTCTTAAGCTTGGCTTTATAGGAAACTTTATTTTGAAGCAGCATGTTTTAACAAATTAACAAAGAAGTGGCATATTCCTTTCTTCAGATTTAATCACATTTTAATAGGAGGCTTAGAGTTAAACAATTCATGAAATATATTTATAAAAAGTAGTTAAACAATCCATGAAATATATTTATAAAAAATAAGGATTCAAAAGAATAATTATTTTAGAAGTATGCTAATGAAGTCATG
>NW_026588715.1:0-9116 GCF_907164565.1 Psammomys obesus | reverse complement strand
AATGGGACCTCATGAAACTGAAAAGCTTCTGTAAAGCAAAAGACACTGTCATCAAAACAAATAGACAGCCTACAGATTGGGAAAGAATCTTCACCAACCCTTTATCTGACAGAGGGCTAATATCCAGTATATATAAAGAACTAAAGAAGCAGAAAAACAACAAACCAAGTAATCCACTTAAAAAATGGTGAACAGAGCTAAACAGAGAATTCTTGACAGAGGAATATCGAATGGCAGAGAAACACTTAAAGAAATGCTCATCCTCATTAGCCATCAGGGAAATGCAAATTAAAACGACCCTGAGATTTCACCTTACACCCATCAGAATGGCCAAGATGAAAAACTCAAGGGACAACATATGCTGGAGAGGTTGTGGAGAAAGGGGAACCCTCCTCCACTGCTGGTGGGAATGTAAATTGATACAACCACTCTGGAAATCTATCTGGCGCTTTTTAAGACAATTAGGAATAGTGCTTCCTCAAGATCCAGCTATACCACTGCTAGGTATATACCCAAAGTTTGCTCAAGTACACAAAAGGGATATTTGCTCAACTCAATATTATTTGAGCATTATTTGTAATAGCCAGAACCTGGAAACAACCCAGATGTCCATCAACGGAGGAATGGGTACAGAAATTGTGGTATTTTTACACAATGGAATACTACTCAGCAATCAAAAAGGAGGAAATCATGAAATTTGCAGGCAAATGGTGGGATCTAGAAAAGATCATCCTGAGTGAAATATCCCAGAAGGAGAAAGACAAACACGGTATATACTCACTTATATAGACCTATAAGATATGATAAACATAATGAAATCTACACACCTAAAAATGATAATCAAGAGAGCGGACATGGGATAAGATTATCAATCCTCGTTTAGAAAGACAGATGGAATTCGCATTGAACATTGACAGGAGTCTACTGAGCACATTTGAAAGACTCTAACTAGCAGTGTCTTCAAAGCAAAGACTCATGACCAAACCTTTGGCAGAGTACAGGGACTCATAAGAAAGAAGGGGAGTTAGTCTGATGAGGAAAGGATAGGAGCTCCACAAGGACCAATTATATCTGGGCACAGGGTCTTTTCTGAGACTGACATGCAACCAAGGACCATGTATGAATGTAACCTAGAACCTCTACTCAGATGTAGCCTGTGGTAGCTGAGTAACCAATTGGTTTCCCATAGTGAGGGGAACAAGGACTATTTCTAACAGGAACTCAATGACTGGCTCTTTGGCCTCCCCATCCTCCAAGGGAGGAGCAGTCCTGTTAGGCCACAGAGGAGAGCTTTGCAGCCAGTCCTGAAGATACCTGATAAAACAGGATCAGATGAATGGGGAGGAGGTTCCCCCTATTAGTGGACTTGGCAATGGGCAAGGTGGAGATGAGGGAGGGAGGGAGGGACTGGGAGGGAATGAAGGATCGGGTCACGGCTGGGAGACAGAGTTAATAAAAAAATAAAATTCCAAAAAAAATACCTTTACGTCATTCTTCAACAGATACCTATTTGACTAATTGCATAGTATTTGAGGTTCAGACATAAAAGTAACATGTATAAAAAAGTATATGTATTACCAACTGTGGTGCTTCTTTTAAAACCATTTTATTGATAATAGATTTACGGTTGCTTCAAGTTAGGAAATACATTAGCTAAAATAATTTGTATTAAGAATTTTTTAAAGGACATGAGAGATTATTGTTTCAACTATATACCAATGAGGATAATGATTGGTATACATATGAAAATAACCTTTCTCTTCAGTATTAACATTTCATATTTCATATACTGAAATGTTTCAGCAGGGCCAACATTGTTAGAGAAATATCTAAGATGAAAATCAACCTGTTAATTCCTTTGTCTGGAATCTCATAATTGATAAAAACTCTGTAAGTTTATGAACATTACATTACATGACATATAGAAGAATGTTATTTCAGAAGCAACATGGACTTGTCCTCTTTGTACATATTCTGTAGATCTAATATAAACTTCCTCTTGCCTAAAGCACACTCACATTAGCACACTAGGAAGTCTTTCTGCCAGTATTTCATTAATAGTAATTTTACTTACAAAACCAACCAAAGGAAAAAATGTAGAGGAAAATAAATTTAGCTTTCAAATCAAAACATTGTAATATAATTACAACCTCCAAATAGCTTTAAAAATGTATTTGTACATATTCCTGACATGGCTGGTATCCTTATTTTAATCACCAAAGAAATTTTTAAAATTCTTTCAATTTATTTATTTTTATTTTTTATATTAAGTACAGTTTATTAACTTTGTATCCCAGATGTGCCCCTTCCCTCATTCCCTCCCAACCTCGCCCTCCCTCCTTCATCTCCTCCCATGCCCCTCTCCAAGTCCACGGATAGTGTGTGTGGGGGGTCGTCTTTTCCTTCCATCTGACCCTAATCTATCAGGTCTCATCAGGAGTGGCCGCACTGTCTTCCTCTGTGGCCTGGTAAGGCTGCCCCCCCCCCCATCAGGGGGAGGTGATTAAAGAGCCTGCCACTGAGATTATGTCAGAGACAGTCCCTGTTCCCCTTACTAGGACACCCACTTAGACACTGAGCTACCATGGCTACATCTGTGCAGGGGTCCTAGGTTATCTCCATGCATGGTCCATGGTTGGAGTATCAGAATTAGAAAAGGTCCCTAGTCCCAGATTTCTTAGGAAGCAGTGTGCCTGGTGTCTTGTCTGTATGAATGTCCTTTAAAAACTTATGTGATATCCAGTCTCTTTTTAAGTATGTTAAGGTACAAAATTTTTATAAAACACAAAACTATGTCCTGATTTAAATAACTTAACCTAATTAAATTATATTTTACAGAGTGAATGCTATTCAATAATTATTCAAATAAACTTGTCTCCTCGTGACTTTCTGCACACTGTTCCACCATTCTTTCACTTACCAAAAACTTAATCCTCTTTTTTACATTGCTGTTTCTATTGCAAACTCAGGGAATTCAGGCAAACCATGAATATGGTTTCTCCAAAATAGAACATGTTTTCACAAAACAGAAGATGCTTTCATTTTAGACATATTTTTAATCTTTAAATCCAAAAGTCAGATCACTTAGCTTACAAACCCTTCAGATATTGCAATTTAGGAATTTTAATAGGTAATCTCTTTGTGTGTGTGTGTATATTGTCCAGGATTATATGTGTCTGTGTGTTTGTGTGTTTTGATCATCCTAGACTATATGTCTATATGTTTGTATGACAAAAACTACATTTCAAATAAACATTAAGTTTAAATATCCTAGTCAATACATGGGTGGAACATTGTTAATAATTAATTTAAAAAAGGAATATGTATTAATATTTTTACTTAAATAAAGGAATAAAAATTTGCATTCTTTTTTATGTCAATTAATACAGCTTTTGATTATATGTAACCAGAAAATCATAAACCTATTTAAATTTTTTTTAAGTTACGCTTGAATGTACATCAGTTAACAGTGTCAATTCACTCTAAATTTAATAGTTAACACTGTAAACAAATATTCAGAGTCAATTATATACTTGTAAGTCAACAAAAGAAAATGTATAGCTGTGTGCTCTATTTTTTCTCCAGTATTCTTTTTTTGCAATTTTTAAATTTTAGTTTTAATTTTTTATATTAATTTCTGTTTATTCATTTTGTATCCCACCTGTAGCCCCCTTCTTCATTCCCTCCCAATTCCACCCTCCCTCCCTCTGCTCCTCCATCTGCCTCCCAAAATCCAGTGATAGGGGAGGTCTTCCTCCCCTTCTGTCTGACCCTAGCTTATCAGGTCTCATCAGGAGTGAATGCATTGTCTTCCTCTGTGGCCTGGCAAGGCTAGTCCCCTTTCAAGGGGAGGTGATCAAAGAGCCAGCCACTGAGTTTATGCCAGAGACAGAACCTGTTCCCCTTACTAGGGTACATACTTGCATAATGAGATGCCATGTGCTACATCTGAGCAGTGGTTCTAAGTAATATCCATGAAAGGTCCTTGGTTGGAGTATCAATGTCAAAAAAAACCAGAAACTGCCAGATTGATTTCCATCGTGGTTATACAAGTTTACATTCCCACCAGAAATGGAGGAGGGTTCCCCTCTCTCTAAATCCTCTCCAGCATGTATTGTCACTTGAGGTTTTGATCTTAGCCATTAAGATGGGTGTAAGGTGAAATCTCAGGATCATATAGATTTGCATTTTCCTGATGACTAAGGATGTTGAGCATTTCTTTAAGTGTTTCTCTGCAATTCGGAATTCCTCAACTGAGAATTCTGTTTATTTCTGTACCTCATTTTTTAATTGGATTACATGAATTGTTTTTTTTTTTAATTTTTGAGTTCTTTATATATTCTGGATATTAGCACTCTGTCAGATATAGGGAAAGAAATTGAAGAAGATATCAGAAGATGGAAAGATCTCCTGTGCTCATGGATTGGCAAGATTAACATAGTAAAAATGGCCATCCTGCCAAAAGCAATCTACATACTCAATGCAATTTCCATCAAAATACCATCACAATTCTTTACAGACCTTGAAATAAAAATTCTCAACTTCATATGAAATACAAAACAAAACAACCAAAAAACCACAATTGTCAACTGATCTTGTACAACAGATAATCTGGAAGTATCTCCATCCTTGATCTCAAGCTGTACTACACAGCAATAGTAATGAAAACTGCATGGTACTGGCATAGAAACAGAATGGTGGATCAACGGAATTGAATAGAGGATCCAGAAATAAACCCACAAACCTACGGATACTTAATTTTTGACAAAGAAGCCAAAACCAAACAAAGGAAAAAAGACAGCATGTTTAACAAATGGTGCTGGTCTAACTGGATGTCTAAAATGCAAATAGATCCATATTTATCACCCTACACAAAAGTTGTTGTAAAATGCAAATAGATCCATATTTATCACCCTACACAAAAGTAAAGTCCAAGCAAATCAAAGACCTCAACATAAAAACAGACACACTAAACCTGTTAGAAGCAAAAGTGGGGAAGAGCCTAGAACTCATTGGCACATGAGAAAACTTCCTGAATAGAACACAAACAGCACAGACTGTAAGAGCAATAATCAATAAATGGGACCTCATGAAACCCAAAAACTTCTGTAAAGAAAAGAACCTGTTGTCAGAACAAAAGGACAGCTTACAGACTGGGAAAGAGTGTACCCCATTTTTAATTGGATTATTTTGTTGATTGGTGTTTAAATTCATACATTATTTTTATATTCTCTATATTAGCCCTCTGTCAGATATAGGGTTGGTGAAGATCTTATCAAAGTCTGTAGGCTGCTGTTTTGTTCTGATGACAAATAAGGGTCTTTTTGCATTTTTCTGCATGTAGACATCCAGTTGGAACAGAACAATTTGTTGCCTATAGATTGGGAAACGATCTTCACTAATCCTATATCTGACAGAAGGCTAATATCCAGAATATATAAAGAATTTAAAAAGTTAAACACTAACAAACTAAGTAATCCAAGTAAAAATGAGTTACAGAGCAAAACAGAATTCTCAAGATAGGAACATCGAATGTCTGAGAATCCCTTAAAGAAATCCTCGACATCCTTAGTCATCAGGAAGATGCAAATCAAAACAACCCTGGGATTTCACCTCACACCCATCAGAATGGATAAGATAAAAAACTCAAGTGATAATACATAATGGAGAGGATGTGGAGGAAGGGAAACCCTCCTCCACTGCTGGTGGGAATGTAAACTTGTAAAACCACTTTGCAATAAAACTCAGGAAATTCTAGAATTAGGATTAGTGCTAACTCAAGATCCAGATATCTTTGTCATCAGGGAAATGGAAATCAAAACTATCCTGAGATTTCATCTTATACCCATCAGAATAGCTAAGATAAAAAACTCAAATGAAAACACATGCTGGAGAGGATGGGTGAAAAGGGAACTCTCCTCCATTGCTGGTGGGAATGTAAACTTGTACAACCACTTTACAAACCAATCTGGTGTTTTCTAGAATTAGGATTAGTGCTACCTCAAGATCCATGAACTACACCACTCATGGGCATATATAAGAAAGATGTTCAGCCATACAATAAAGACATCAAAACAGCTAAGAGGGAAAAGACCGACCTTACAGACATGAAGGAGAATTTAGATCTGATTCACTCTGCTTTATGTTAAACCATATATTTGAACACTTTTTATTTTGCAAAACAGCCTAAAACAAAGATTATGGTAAATCATAATATTAAAGCAGCATGTTTTCTTCTTGGTACTTAATCAATCAAATAACTCTCTGTGTTCAGCCTATTTCATAAAGAAATGTTCACAGTATCTTTAATTTTCACATTAGAAACCAAAAAAAGAAATTACTCATTTGTACAAAATATTGCATATAATTTTTACAATTTAAAAATTAATTTTATATGAAGTTTAAATACTATTTTTAAAATTCACAGAATATTTTTTATAAAATAACATGTTGATAATTTTTTTTCTAAAATATATTCATATTCAGTGGATCAAGGACCTCAACATAAAACCAGATACTCTAAATCAGTTGGAAAAAAAAGTGGGAAACAGCCTAGAACTCATTGGCACAGGAGACAACTTCCTGAACAGAACACCAACAGCACAGGCTCTAAGAGCAACAATCAATAAATGGGACCTCATGAAACTGAAAAGCTTCTGTAAAGCAAAAGACACTGTCATCAAAACAAATAGACAGCCTACAGATTGGGAAAGAATCTTCACCAACCCTTTATCTGACAGAGGGCTAATATCCAGTATATATAAAGAACTAAAGAAGCAGAAAAACAACAAACCAAGTAATCCACTTAAAAAATGGTGAACAGAGCTAAACAGAGAATTCTTGACAGAGGAATATCGAATGGCAGAGAAACACTTAAAGAAATGCTCATCCTCATTAGCCATCAGGGAAATGCAAATTAAAACGACCCTGAGATTTCACCTTACACCCATCAGAATGGCCAAGATGAAAAACTCAAGGGACAACATATGCTGGAGAGGTTGTGGAGAAAGGGGAACCCTCCTCCACTGCTGGTGGGAATGTAAATTGATACAACCACTCTGGAAATCTATCTGGCGCTTTTTAAGACAATTAGGAATAGTGCTTCCTCAAGATCCAGCTATACCACTGCTAGGTATATACCCAAAGTTTGCTCAAGTACACAAAAGGGATATTTGCTCAACTCAATATTATTTGAGCATTATTTGTAATAGCCAGAACCTGGAAACAACCCAGATGTCCATCAACGGAGGAATGGGTACAGAAATTGTGGTATTTTTACACAATGGAATACTACTCAGCAATCAAAAAGGAGGAAATCATGAAATTTGCAGGCAAATGGTGGGATCTAGAAAAGATCATCCTGAGTGAAATATCCCAGAAGGAGAAAGACAAACACGGTATATACTCACTTATATAGACCTATAAGATATGATAAACATAATGAAATCTACACACCTAAAAATGATAATCAAGAGAGCGGACATGGGATAAGATTATCAATCCTCGTTTAGAAAGACAGATGGAATTCGCATTGAACATTGACAGGAGTCTACTGAGCACATTTGAAAGACTCTAACTAGCAGTGTCTTCAAAGCAAAGACTCATGACCAAACCTTTGGCAGAGTACAGGGACTCATAAGAAAGAAGGGGAGTTAGTCTGATGAGGAAAGGATAGGAGCTCCACAAGGACCAATTATATCTGGGCACAGGGTCTTTTCTGAGACTGACATGCAACCAAGGACCATGTATGAATGTAACCTAGAACCTCTACTCAGATGTAGCCTGTGGTAGCTGAGTAACCAATTGGTTTCCCATAGTGAGGGGAACAAGGACTATTTCTAACAGGAACTCAATGACTGGCTCTTTGGCCTCCCCATCCTCCAAGGGAGGAGCAGTCCTGTTAGGCCACAGAGGAGAGCTTTGCAGCCAGTCCTGAAGATACCTGATAAAACAGGATCAGATGAATGGGGAGGAGGTTCCCCCTATTAGTGGACTTGGCAATGGGCAAGGTGGAGATGAGGGAGGGAGGGAGGGACTGGGAGGGAATGAAGGATCGGGTCACGGCTGGGAGACAGAGTTAATAAAAAAATAAAATTCCAAAAAAAATACCTTTACGTCATTCTTCAACAGATACCTATTTGACTAATTGCATAGTATTTGAGGTTCAGACATAAAAGTAACATGTATAAAAAAGTATATGTATTACCAACTGTGGTGCTTCTTTTAAAACCATTTTATTGATAATAGATTTACGGTTGCTTCAAGTTAGGAAATACATTAGCTAAAATAATTTGTATTAAGAATTTTTTAAAGGACATGAGAGATTATTGTTTCAACTATATACCAATGAGGATAATGATTGGTATACATATGAAAATAACCTTTCTCTTCAGTATTAACATTTCATATTTCATATACTGAAATGTTTCAGCAGGGCCAACATTGTTAGAGAAATATCTAAGATGAAAATCAACCTGTTAATTCCTTTGTCTGGAATCTCATAATTGATAAAAACTCTGTAAGTTTATGAACATTACATTACATGACATATAGAAGAATGTTATTTCAGAAGCAACATGGACTTGTCCTCTTTGTACATATTCTGTAGATCTAATATAAACTTCCTCTTGCCTAAAGCACACTCACATTAGCACACTAGGAAGTCTTTCTGCCAGTATTTCATTAATAGTAATTTTACTTACAAAACCAACCAAAGGAAAAAATGTAGAGGAAAATAAATTTAGCTTTCAAATCAAAACATTGTAATATAATTACAACCTCCAAATAGCTTTAAAAATGTATTTGTACATATTCCTGACATGGCTGGTATCCTTATTTTAATCACCAAAGAAATTTTTAAAATTCTTTCAATTTATTTATTTTTATTTTTTATATTAAGTACAGTTTATTAACTTTGTATCCCAGATGTGCCCCTTCCCTCATTCCCTCCCAACCTCGCCCTCCCTCCTTCATCTCCTCCCATGCCCCTCTCCAAGTCCACGGATAGTGTGTGTGGGGGGTCGTCTTTTCCTTCCATCTGACCCTAATCTATCAGGTCTCATCAGGAGTGGCCGCACTGTCTTCCTCTGTGGCCTGGTAAGGCTGCCCCCCCCCCC